>NC_060268.1:62113192-62117380 GCF_021613505.1 Equus quagga | reverse complement strand
GGCTTATCTGGAGCGGGGCTGATCCGGGGCAGGGCTGATCTGGAGCGGGGCTGATCTGGGCGGGGCTGATCTGGGGCGGGGCTGATCTGGAGCAGGGCTGATCTGGAGCAGGGCTGATCTGGGAGGGGCTGATCTGGGGCGGGGCTGGAACGGAGCTGGTCTTGGGTGGGGCTGGGCCCGGGCTGGTGTGGGACTGGGGCGCGACTGGGTGGCGTTCAAGGATCCTTAGTGCATTCAGGCCCTTCTTCGCACCTGGAGTCTAACCCCGAAGCGGGTAGTTCCTATGCCGGAGACGGGGCAGTACCTGATGGTCAGGTTCTCCATGACCCCGGGAAAGCGCTGCAGCTCGTCTCGGAGCTCTTCGAAGGTGATGGCGCCGCTGCAGTCCTTGTCGGCTGACTCGAAGAGTGCCAGCGTCAGCTGGTCCAGCTTCTCATCGGGCAGCGAGATGGCGCTCTCGCGCAGGCACGACTGCAGCACCGTGCGCAGCTCATCTGGGTCGATGGAGCCATTGCCTGTCCCAAGTGGGGATGAAGTCCAGTGGGGGCCTGCCCCTGGACCTCACTCTGTACCTGCAGACTCCCCCTGCCCTGCACAGCCATAGCATCGAGTGGTGGACTTTTCCTGTTCACCCGCCTCTAGCTTTCTGCCAACCAACTCCCTTTAGGGGTATAGACCAGGCAATCAAAGGACATCTGTCACCCTCAGCTCACAAACATCCATGGCTCCCTACTGCCGACCTCAACAGAGATAAATACCTCCCCAAGCATGGAGAATCTCTGGTCTTAGTGCATGCCTTTTTCCAGAATCTGCGGCCTCCTCTCTAAGTACCACTCAACTTCCAAGACCATCTGCCCAGAAGATACACTTGTTTGCTTAACCTATAAGGAGCTATGTGCCCAGAGCCTAAATTATCCAGAGGCAAATTGTATATGACGTGGTGGTGAGGGGGAGTTCCCTTCTGTTCCCCAACTTGTAGCAGACTCTGCTTAGCCATCTTGTCCTGAGAGGCCACAGCTGGGCACTCAAGCCCAGCCATGTGGCCTTATGTGAACATGAGTGGCTAAAAGTGATGTGAGAAGGAAGCCAAAACTACCAACCAAGAAGAGACTTGGGACACTTTTTCTAGATATATTTTCATTTTTTGTGAGCAGCAGGACCTGTTAGTGGTTTCTTGGTCTGCTTTAGATACAGACACACCTGAGGTGGCAACACGCTTCTGCTCCTTACTAACTGTGTGATGGTGGGCTCTAAGTCCTTTAGAGTAATGAACCTTACTTTGCTCATCTCTAAAATGGGGGTAATAATTCCTCCCTTTGGGAACTGATTCAAGGATAGCAATTAATTATAAAGCAGTTAACGCAGTATCTGGAAGCAGGCAGTTGCACATGAATGGAAAGTCTTGTTGGTGATGCAATCATCATTTGGGCCAAAGCCAAAGTCTGTAATCACCTCACAGTGCAGGGTGTAACACCCCACTCTCCAGCTGCAACTCCTGTCCTTTGGCTTTCCTAACCAAGAGCCACCATGCAACAGGTTTCTGACCACGTCCAGAGTGCCAGTCCCTCCTCCGCCCGCTTCATGCCCTGTTCCATACATCTTTATTCTCTCCTTGGCCAATTTCAAATCCAGGGTCCTCCTCACAAGTATTCTCATGCACACATTCTTCTCCCTTGTCCCTCTGTCCTTCTATTCCACTGACCCTAAAAATATCCCATCCCTTGGTGAATCCAACTATCGGTTTCCTCCGTTCCTGCTCCAGGACAGCTATGCAAACAGTGCTGAAGAAAAGCACCCAAGAGAGCAGGAAGTTCTGCTCACCAGGCACAGGAAGGCCTTCAACTTGCCCAGTGGTCCTCTCATACTTCTCTAGTAAGGTCACTGTCCCACAGTCTGCAAGGACCACTTCTTACCTCCATGGCCATCAACCTCTGGCTGGCTCTCAGAGAAAACTGAGGCCCCTGGAAGGGAATGCTCTCTAGTCCCTGCCATAAAACTGCAAGCCTCCTTTCACCTGCCCTGCCCTGTCCTCCTCCCACCTCTGTCCACGAGGAGGAGCTGAGTATGCTGATTCCTCCTGCCACAGGCCAACCACTCTGACTGAGGTTATTGATAAACCCCAGGTGTGAGCAAAGCTTGGTGGTCAGAAAGCAGTCAGTGATGAGGGGCCCCTGGAGACTAGGGTGTGATCTGAGAAAGATGTTCAGTAAGCAGCATGGTTAACTGCCCATGTAGTTGAGGGGGTGGGTATCAACTTGGGGAGTGGGTCCCCAGGATGAAGTCTGGCTAGATTGAGTCAGGTGGGAATGAGAGCTAGAGAAACCCCACAGGCCAGAAGACCTTGCCCAGGAGCAGGTCTGCAGCTAGACTGAACTTTTCAGGATGCAAATCCAGTCTGTGACTCCCCACTCAACACTCTTCAATGGCTCCCCAATGCTCATTGTATCGAGACTCCAAACCATGGCCTTGGGGGCCTGGACAATCTAGCCTCACCCACCATCCCAGTCTCAGTGGGTACCTCTTTCCTACTTCAGCCTTCCTTCCTCTGATGATTCCAGGCCTTCAGAGACCCTTTAAGCCACAAAGTCACCAGAGATATAAAAACCAGGATGTTCACTGCAGTGTCATTTATAATACCAAAAAAGGGGGGGGGGGGTGAGGTACAATGGAATTCTCCATTTTGGTAATGGGGTTTGAGTAAATAGTAATAACAGCTGACACCTATAAAGGCAGTATCCTGTGCTAGGCACTATTCTGAGTTTACATAAGTTAACTAATTTAATCCTCATATCAACCTCATGAGTATGTACTATTATTATGATATGATCATATTCTCATGTGATAAGTGAAGAAACTAAGGCACAGAGAAGTCAAATAACTTGCCCAAAGTCACATAATTAATAAGCCCTGGAGCTGAAATCTGAACTTAGGTGATCTAGCCTCAGAGTCAGAGATCTTCACTACTGGGCTGTGCTGCATGGAACATGGGACCACATACATACAGTGCAATATGATGCAGCCACTGCAAATGATGCTATAACTACATTGAGTTACCACTCCACACCCATTAGATGGTGATTATAAAAAAAAAATAGAAAACAACAAGTGTTGGCAAGGATGTGGTGAAATTGCAACGCTTGTGCATTGCTGGCAGGAATGAAAAATGGCACAACTTCTCTGGAAAAGGATATGGCAGTTCCTCAGAAATCTAAAAATAGAATGACCATTTGGTGCAGCAATTCCACTTCTGGGTGTGTGCTCAAAAGAACTGAAAGCAGAGTCTCGAAGAGATGTTTGTACACCCGTGTTCATAGCGGCATGATTCACAACAGCCGAGAGGGGGAAGCAACACGAGTGTGCACGGAAAGATGAATGGTTAAACAAAAGGTGGTCTGTACATGCAATGCAATATCATTCAGTCTTAAAAAGACTGGCATATGGCACAAAATGGATGAAACTTGAGGACATTATGCTAAGAGAAATAAGCCAATCATAAAAGACAAATATTCTATGATTCCACCTATATGAAGTAACTAGAGCAGTCAAATTCTTAGAGACAGAAAGTAGAGAGGCGGTTGCCAGGGCCTGGGGGAGGCAGCAATGGGAGTTATTGGGTAATTGGTGCCGAGTTTCAGTTTGGAAATATGAGAAGCTTCTGGAGGTGGATGGTGCTGACAGGTGCACGACAACGTGAATGTACTTAATGCTGCTGAACTATATGCTTAAAAAATGGTTAAAGTGGTAAATTTAATGTTATGTATCTTTTACTACAATAAAAATGATATTATAAAGCAATATAGTCTTACATGACCAAATTTTTATGTTGTTTCATGAAAAAAGGCAGTATGTACGGTATAATCGTTTTTGTTTAAAACAAACATTTCAAAGAAATATGTGCGGTCATGAGTGTGTGATCTGTTAGAAGACAGCATAGAAAAATGGGACAAGTGATTTTTGTTTTCTTCTTTAAACCATTCTCTATTGTCTAAAATGTTCACAGTGGGCTTATGCTATTATTATTTTAAAGAAAAAGCAACAAAGCGATTTCTTTTTTCAAACAAAAAAGAACAAAGGAAGGTTCTGGCTTCTTGTCACTTGAATGAACGGCATTTGTCTCCTGGACCAGAGATCTCCCTTGCCAACACTCCCTACAAAAGGGAGGCAGGGACCAGACAGAGACACTGGTGT
>NC_060268.1:62019765-62113092 GCF_021613505.1 Equus quagga | reverse complement strand
GAGGGGGCGTGAGCATGCGCGCGCGCACGCACACACACACACACACACACACACACACACACACACACACACACACGGAGACAACTGTCAGCCCCACCCGGAGAGAACAGCAACGCTGGGAGAAAACACACGTCAGGGAGATGTGCCGATTCCTTTTGTCCCCTCCCACTGATGAGTCCCCACCCGTCCCCACCCGTCCCCACTTCCTCCCCGGCCCCGCCCCCGCCCAAAGAGCCCTTACCATCGACGTCATACACCTGGAAGAGGAATTTGAGTTTGTCCATGGGGTTGCCATGGATGAGCAGGGTCAGCGCCTCGCGAAGCTCCTGGAGGGTGATGGTGCCGCTTCCATCAGAGTCAAACAGGGTGAAGAATCGCTCGGCAAAGAAGGACTGTGGATGGAGAGGGGCGAAGACCGGCACAAGTGTGCCCCCAGGGCCTGGGCTTTGAACCTTTTAACTGTGTTTGTGCGTGTGTGTGCGCGCACACACACACCTGTACCGCGATTCAGTCAAGACCCAGGTGAACGCGGGGTGTGATGGGCCCACGAGGCCACATGAATGGGCCACGCCTATGGCCCATCTGGCCTGCCGAGAGCCAGTTTGGGTGGAAGAACTGCTCAGATTCCTGCAGCGAGGGTGGCCTTGTGTCTGGTCCTCAGGCTCCCCTCTGGCCGCGGGGCCTGGTAATTCGTATAGGCTCTCTCTCCCTACAGGCCATCCCCCCACTGGCCTTGCATTCCAGGCCTCTGGTGGCCCCTTACTCAATATGCGAAAAGGGTCAGACACTGGGTCCCCCTGCAGGCTCCTCCCAGGTCCTGACTCATCCTCCTTGGGGTGACCCCGGGGGATAAGTGAACCTAAGAAGGACTTATAGAGTATATGCCACTTGAATACCCAGATCTTTTCCTTTACTTGTTTAGGTTGCCTGCAGCCTAAAATTAAGACTTGATCTTAAGTGCCAGTTCACTCACTTCATTCATTCATTCATTCACCTATCCATTCATTGAACAATCATGTCCTCCATAGCTGCTGCTTCCCGGGCTGGTGTTAGGCACTGGGAACACAGAAATTAAGACAGGCTGGGTCAGAGTCCCAGATATGCCGTGCCCCCTCGAGGCAGGGAGAGGAGCCTGCTGGGCTCTAGTGTCTGACCTGTAGACCCATGAGTTCACCAGCAAGAAGTCCACTGTGGGCAGTCAACCCCGCCTTGGCTTTACTCTCCCCCTGGATTCCTTGAGTAACGCCTTTATCACTCTCTACCATCCTGGATGGCCTTTGTCTTAAGATACTTTACAGCCTCCTGTTACGATGATAATGTATTGCCGGGCAGAAGGTCTTTTTTTCCTTCCCCATATTTACTGTGAAAGGAGGAGGAGCATTTAGAGTTCTTAGCAGTATCCATGGTCCAGCATTTGTCCCTCTGGGGGTCCCTCTGATCCAAACAGGGGCATTCAAACAGTTGTTGGCTCACCCTTATCAAGGACACAGGCCACCACCAGATGCCAGCCCAGAGGACAGTTGGGGAGAGGTTGGCACTTGCAGGCTCACTCCTCCCATCTCTCTGCTGATGTCCCCACTGTTTGTCAGGCATTCAGGCTATTATGGGGATGGGCAGAGGACCCATGAAACTGAGAGAGGACTGGCAAGGGTGTGGCTGTGCAAACGGGGCTTTAATGGGGACCGGCCATGGGAAGGCTCATATCGTGAGAGGAGATTTAAGTCTCAGCATCCACTCTGCCATGAGGCTAGTAGAAATTGCGAGGTCGATAGTATTTCCTAAGATTTGACTGGGTACTGACTTTCAATTTCACATGTTCTTTTGAAGACCCCCAGGAGGCCATGGCTATCAAGAGGGATGGAAGGGCCCCAGTCAGAGACATGAACATCTTTCAACCTTAGAAGTGGGGCCTCAAGTCTGGAGGAACCCTGGGGAGCAAGCTTTCCCTCCTTGTGAGATACTGTGTCCTGAGAACCAGTTGCTCTTCCTCTGTAAAATATAAATGCAGGGTCCCTATTCTGGAGTGGACACTTGCCTCTTTCACATTCAGGGCTTTTTTGAAGTCCTGCAGATCGATCTCCCCGTCTTCTCCTGCAATGGTCTCAAACTGGTGGGTCACCCACTGAAGCCACTTGGCATCCTCCTTGCTACTCGTGGTGCTGGGAGACAAAGGAGACGGGTTTATGGGTTTGAGGTGGCCAAGGGCTCGTGAGACCTCACGGTGGTCCCAGGCCCTCTGCCTTCCTCTAACTAGGGCCTCAGACTGCCCGTGGGGTTGAATCAGTTTCGGCCATGGAGGGGAGCCTCCCCACAGCTCCTTCTTTACGTCTCTAAGTCCCTGCCTCTTCCTCCCATCTAGCATCTGCTGGCCCAGGCTTCTGTCTTGTTAGGTTCTGGAATGACAGGGCCTTAGTGAGATGGACCTCAGACTGTGGGCATAAGGTCAGGGAAAGGCACGCTGTGGGAGTGCTGGTAATGTGATGATGAAGACTTGCCCCCCTCACATTTACACAACTCTTTACTGTTTTCCAGATACTTCCTACCCACTACTTCATTTGTTCCTCTGACAGTCTGCTGGGCTGTGACACTTTACAGGAAGGAAATAGGCTCAGAGAAGTTGAGTAATTTAGAGAAATTTATTCAGCAGGTTAGACATTGAGAGAGAGACAAAGCTCAAATCCAAGCCCAGTATTTTTTCCATTGTGCCCCGCAGCCTCCACCCTCTGCTGGAACCCTTCTAGTACCAGCCACGCCAGGACTCAGACCTTGGGTCTGGGCGCTCCAGGTCCAGCAAGTGTTTTGCAATGTCCCAAGCGTATCAGCCATCTAAAACCCTCACAGAGGAGCTGGGTCTACAGCGATCTGAACAGACGTTGGTGGTGAAATGAGTACACTACTTTCTGCGGCGTCAGGACCGAGCAAATCAAAATGGAGGCAGTGAGTGAGGATTTTTTGCATCCCGTTACTATAAATTATCCTCTGAGAGAATGGCTTTGTCTATATCCCATGAGTTTAATATAACCTTAAATGATTTTGCTACAGTCAATCCACATTATTTGGAGATTCTGTATTTGTGAGTTCACCTAGTAGCTAAAATTTACTTGTAACCCTAAAATCAATGATGGCAGCATTTTCGTGGTCATCGTGGACGTGAGGAAAGCAGCAAGAAATTTGAGTCGCTTGATGCACACCTCCACAGCTGAGGCTGAACCTTGCTTCCGCTTTCATGCTGTGAACAACTGTCCTTTTCGTGAGCTATTTAGTGCTGTGTGTTTCTCATTTTTGTGCTTTTTATTGGTGATTTTGCTCTTTAAAATGCCCCCCAAGAGTAATGCTGAAGTGCTGTCTAGTGTTGTGCCTTACGGAGAAAATGCATGTGTTAGATCAGCTTTGTTCAGACATGAATTATAGTGCTACTGATGGTGAGATCCATGTTAATGAATCAACAATATAACGAATTAATGTTAGATTTTTAAAGGGGTCTTTTAAACAGATACATACATAAAACAAAATTATGTATTGATCATTTGATGAAAAATTTGTGCCCAGGGGTTGGTAGGAACCAAACCCTGTATTTTCCCTAGGAGCAGTGGTTCAGAATTCACTAACTCGATGTTTGCAGTGACTTTTTTTTTTTTTTTTTGAGGAAGATTAGCCCTGAACTAACATCTGCTGCCAGTCCTCCACTTTTTGCTGAGGAAGACTGGCCCTGAGCTAACATCCGTGCCCATCTTCCTCCACTTTATATGTGGGATGCCTGCCACAGCATGGCTTGACAAGCAGTGCCATGTCTGCACCCGCGATCCGAACCAACGAACCCCGGGCAGTCAAATCAAAACGTGTGAACTTAAACGCTGTGCCACTGGGCCAGCCACTGCAGTGACTTTATAAGACATAACTACCATGAATACTGAGAATCCACCATATTTATAAAGACTAAAAATAAATGAGCTAACTTTAGAAAAAGAATAAAATAAACACATACACAAAAGAAGGATAGACTATTAAATATAAAATCTGAAATTGAGGAACTAGAAAACCAAAAAAGTCAAAAGGATAAATTTATTTTGATTATGGCAATGGGTTTACAGTTGTATACATATGTTGAAACTCATGAAATTGTTCATTTTAAATATGCTATTTATTGTACTTCAATTATGACTGAATATAGTGAAAAAGCATGTTAGTTCTTTGAATAAACTAAGTGGAAAAGTATGAGTAAATAAAAAAGTGAAAATAAAAAACAACATTAGTATTGGGAAAGGCAATAGAATTCCAGAAAAAGGAGGAGTTAGAGAAATATAACAGTATCATGTGCAAATGTTTGTTAACTTAGAGAAACGAATTTCAGGAAGAAGGGACAACCTGAACAGACCAACACTCATTTAATAAATTAGAAAGGCAGTTAAATGTCAACCATTTAAAATGTCAGGCCCAGATTGTTTTTTTAGTGAGTTCTATCTAATTTTCAAGGAATGATAAGTCCAATGTCTCAAATTGTAGAAAATGATGGTAAGATTAGCAATTTATTTTGCAAAGCTAACATTACCCACTCCCAATGAAGATAACATACAAAAAAAGAAAATGCTAGACAAATTTAATTCATAGAGCTGCAAAACTCCAACTAAAACATAACCAAGTTCAATCCAGAAGTTTGCGTTAAAACTATTAATCCATCTTTATCAGGAAGAACCATTCCAGTAACATAAGGATGATTCACTATTAAGAAATCTATCAATATAAGTCATGATATCAAAAATTTAAAGGAAAAATAGTTTCATTATGTCAAAAAACATTGAAAGAAGCATCTGCTACAGTTCAACATTCATTTCTAATTAAAACTATAAGAAAATTGAAGGAAATTACCTAAACATGACATAGATGTTTACAAATTAATGGTTTTCTCTCTCTTGTTCATTTGTAATGCTTATTTACTTTCCTTGGTTTATGGCATTAACTCCAATCTCTAAATATTAGCTGATAGTGATGATCAATTTCTGGATTCAAGGTAAACAGACCAAAATCAATGATCTATATCCATCTATATTTATGTAGATATCCATCTATATTTATGTAGATATAAAAATTGCCCTGGTGGTTCACCGGCCCAGGCCTGGCCCTCCAGCCTCCCTGCCCAGCTGTGAGTCTGACCCTGGGGTCCGGGGGTCTTCACTCCCTTCTTGGCCCTCTCTGCCCCTACTTGCTTCTTCTCCTCCTTCTCCAGCACTCCAGCATGGATAACAGGGGGAGTTGGAGCTTTCCTGGGATGCTCGAGCACATGGGAAATGCCTGAGTGCTCTGTACATGCATTCCATGGACCACCCACAATTGAATCATTTCAGGGTTGTGGAGGCAGATGTTTAGAATCGGAGGCTCTGAGGTCTGGGGCCTGGAAGTGTGGGGTTGTTTTTTTGTTTTTGTTTTTTGAGGAAGATCGGCCCTGAGCTAACATCCATGCCCATCTTCCTCTACTTTATATGTGGGATGCTTGCCACAGCATGGCTTGATAAGCGGTGTATAGGTCTGCACCTGGGATCCAAACTGGAGAACCCCAGGCCGCCGAAGTGGAGCACACGAGCTTAACCACTGCGCCACCGGCCTGGCCCCTGAAAGTGTGAATTTTTAACAAGTACACCCAGAGTCACTGGTTTAACTTGAATGAAAAGAAACTCTCAAACGGTGCTCCTATTTTTTTCTAAAGTGACTCTTGCTTGCTGTGTGACCCTGTGCAAATAATCTGACTTCTCTGTTTCTCTCTGTTTAACCTCTTCATAGATATGCGTTTTCTGCTATATGTGTGTAGTATGTACATATGTGTGTATCAATATATGCATATGTGTATATACATATGTATATTACATATGTTTAATGTACACATGTGTGTATACATACATTATATATACTTTAATGTATGTGTGTAGATATGTAATGTATACATTAGCTATGCCTTTGAGTGGGTGTGTATATGTAACATATAGATTAGATACGCTTTCTTGTATGTGTGTGTACTTATGCTTCCATTTCCTCATCTTGTGCCAGTGCACAGAACATCTGTCTAGCACACAGTAAGGCGGGGGCTCAGTACATCTTTCTCCTCTTTTTCGTTATTATTAGCTCACTTCACATTCAAAGTCAGCAAGTCTGGTTTGGGGTTCCATTTCCCAGAGGGAACACAGAGAGACGTCCTTCCAGGGACCCCAAAGCGGCTTGGGCAGAGCCAAGCCTAAACCCCAGGCCCCAGCCTCCTCCAGTTCTCTGTGCAGAACCTCAACCAGGCCCTTGCCCCCCTTCCTCTCCTGGTGAACCCCGGGAGCTTCTGGCGGAGGGGAGCACTCCAGGCAGCCCCAGTCAGAAGCCAGCCCAAAGCCCCCAGGGCCCACCTTATTCTCGGGGAAAGCAGAGCTGGGGAATTCAGAAGGCTGCACCTGGAAATGACAGGGGCCGTGGCAATTTCCAAGTCTGGGCCCCACTAGGACAGTGCCCCTCTGTACCTCCACGGCAGAGCATCAGGCCTCCTAGTGTGCCAGGCATTTTCTTCTTCCGTATATTGTCCCCTAGTCCACTGGCCCTTGATCTTGGGGCAGCCCAAAGGGGTAGGTAGTGTTATTACCATTATTATTATCCCTGCTGTGCCGCTACAGAAACAGGCCACAGCTTGTAAAGGTGGGAGGGAGCCTCCAGTACCAGACTTCTCATCCCCAGTGGGTCTCAACATCAGCCAGGGATGAGTCCGGAGCTTCCTAGGTGATTCCACACCAGCCCCAGAGAACCATTGCTCCAGGCCCGTCCCTCCACCACCCCCCAAAAAGTCATCTTAAACCTTCATTGATGGGCAGCTCACTACCTCTGCAGCAGCTAAGCCTGGCTTGACCCTCCCCTGGGACCCTTCCCACTCCCTCTGACTTCCAGCCACCCTTCAGCAGTTTCAACACAGCCCTCCACGGCCCAGCAGCGCAGCCTCCTCAAGAATAGTGGTTCCAGACTGTGAGGCATGTAGGAAGCAAGGGCAGCTTGCTAAAATGCAGATTGACTCGCCCACTTTGGGCTGGGGCTCAGGAATCTGCACCTCTAACCGACACCCTGGCTGTTTGTGACCCACCTGGCTGGTCGAGGCTCACACCTGGAGAAACACTGTCCTGAGGGTTCAACAGCCCCCACATACTTCACCCCTCAGGACCCACAGGACCTCTCAGGACCCACAGGAAGGCATTCCACACAGCAGAGAGATCTCTGGAAGACGGGCTGCATGCAACTGCCAACCCCGGGAAGGTGGGGACAGGTGTCTTGTGCTCACCTCCCACTTCTCAGGCCTGTGGGAATTAGGGGTGAGGGCACGGGGGGAGGCAGCGCCAATGTCGTTGACAAAGAGCGGGAGATCTTCAAATTTCAGAGCTTGAGGGGAACAATGTGCTCACCAGAGGCCAGAATTGTCCCCAGGAGACCAGGATTTTAGGTCCAGCCTTGTTTTGTACCAACTGAATAACTGGCCCCACTGGACTGGCTTTTCCTCATCTGTAAAATGTGATAAGCATCCCTCCAACAAAAGGCTGCCTTGGGGCCAAATGAAACGCTATTGGCAAAGGACAACTGCAAAGCCCTCTACAAATGTCAGGCGTTGCCATTAGACCGACTTGGCCAATCCCTTATTTTACAGATGGGAAAACCGGCCCAGAGAGGGCTGGTGACTTGCCCAAGATGGCACAGCTTGCTATTAACTGGGCAAGAGCTGAGCTCAGTTCTCCCCTGACTTCCACCCCAGGCAGACATAGTCACTCTTTGTAGATCCCCCAAAGGCAAAGAACCCCTGCCTTTCCCTGGTCCCTGGTATGAAAGCTAGACAAATGAGCCACTCACCCTCTGCAGCTTTCAGAGTCTGGCTGGGCTGGATCTCCTGGAACACTCATCCTTTCTCCTGTCTTCTAGACCACAGGTCCCAGAAAGGCTGCCGTCGGTATAACAGCCTGCATTTGAAGCCCACAATTCACATCTCCCCAACTCCTCCTCTTCCTGACTCTCCTGAAGAACCACTCACATGCACAGCCCCTTTGTGATCCACATACTGGCTGGTGGCCAGCTTGGTCCAGAGAGATTCCAACCGGGAGGTCTCGTGCAGGCACAGGGAAAGTTTCCACCCAGAAGAATGCTGGCTGTCTTCTCTCTGGCCCAGGACCTTGCACTTTCCCTCCCTCAAGGAGACAGGCAGATCTAGAAATGCTCCAGGCAAAACGTCACTGACAACTGGAGGCAGGCCCTGCCAGGTATCTGATGCATCATGTGAGGCTTCATCCATCACAATGCTATCAACTGCCAACAAGAATGTTGCAGCCCTCGCTCTGAGCCGTGCACTGTGCTAAGGACTTTACACATAACACAGCCCTGCCTGCTGAGTGTCTCCCTCATCATCCTCCAGAGGAGGAAAGGGAAGCTCAGAGAAGTGAAGTCACGTGTCCAGGTAGTTCAGCAGGAATGCAACCCATGTTGGGCTGAAGGGGAGCCGAATACTTCACCCCAAAATATGCCACTTTGGCATGTGAATTCTTTTGAGCAGAAGGCAATCGAGATCCAGCAGACTCTTTTACCTCTCCCTTAACTTTTTTTTTCTTTTTTTTTATTGAGTTGCTAGTCTACAACCTTGTGAAATTTCAGTTGTACATTATTGTCTGCCAGTCGTGTTGTAGGTGCACCCCTTCACCCTTTGCGCCCACCCCTCACCCCACCTTTCCCCTCGTAGCCAGTAATCTGTTCTCTCTGTCTACATTTTTAAATTCCTCATATGAGTGGGGTCATACATAGATTGTCCTTCTGTAACTGGCTTATTTCACTTAACGTAATTCCCTCCAGGTCCATCCATGTTATTGCAAATGGAATGATTTTGTTCTGTTTTACAGCTGAGTAGTATTCCATTGTATATATGTACCACATCTTCTTTATCCATGCATCTGTTGATGGGCACTTAGGTTGCTTCCATGTCTTGGCTATTGTAAATAATGCTGCAATAAACATTGGGGTGCATAGGACTTTTGGGATTGCTGACTTCAAGCTCTTTGGATAGATACCCAGTAGTGGGACAGCTGGGTCTTATGGTAGTTCTATTTTTAATTTTTTGAGGAATCTCCATACTGTTTTCCATAGTGGCTGCACCAGTTTGCATTCCCACCAGCAGTGTATGAGGGTTCCTTTTTCTCCACAACCTCTCCAACATTTGTTACTATTAGTTTTAGATATTTTTGTCCATTCTAATGAGTGTAAGGTGATATCTTAGTGTAGTTTTGATTTGCATTTCCCTGATGATAGCCTATTGGCCGTCCGTATATCTTCTTTGGAGAAATGTCTGTTCATGTCTCCAGCCCATTTTTTGATAGGGTTGTTTGATTTTTCGTTGTTGAGTTGTAAGAGTTCTTTATATATTATGGATATTAAGCCTTTGTCAGATATATGACTTGCAAATATTTTTTTCCCAGTTAGTGGGTTGTTTTTTTGTTTCAATCCTGTTTTCACTTGCCTTGAAGAAGCTCTTTAGTCTGATGAAGTCCCATTTGTTTATTCTTTCTATTGTTTCCCTTCTCTGAGCAGACATGGTGTCCGAAAAGATCCTTTTAATACTGATGTCAAAGAGTGTACTGCCTACGTTTTCTTCTAGAAGCCTTATGGTTTCAGGTCTCACCTTTAGGTCTTTGATCCATTTTGAGTTTATTTTGGTGAATGGTGAGAAAGAATGGTCAATTTTCATTCTTTTACGTATGGCTTTCCAGTTTTCCCAGCACCATTTGTTGAAAAGACTTTCTTTTCTCCATTGTATGCCCTCAGCTCCTTTGTCGAAGCTAAGCTGTCCACAGATGTGTGGTTTTATTTCTGTTCAATTCTGTTTTCATTGATCTGTGATCAATTCTGCTTTCAATTCCATTCCATTGGTCTGTGAACCTGTTTTTGTACCAGTACCATGCTATTTCGATTACTGTAGCTTTGTAGTATGTTTTGAAGTCACGGATTGTGATGCCTCCTGTTTTGTTCTTTTTTCTCAGGATTGCTTTAGCAATTCGGGGTCTTTTGTTGACCGAAATGAATTTTAGGATTCTTTGTTCTAATTCTGCAAAGAATGTCATTGGGATTCTGATTGGGATGGCGTTGAATCTGTAGATTGCTTTAGGTAGAACGGACATTTTAACCATGTTTATTCTTCCAATCCATGTACACAGAATGTTTTTCCATCTCCTTATGTCATCATCCAATTCTCTCAGAAAGGCCTTGTAATTTTCATTGTATAGGTCCTTCACTTCCTTAGTTAAATTTAACCCGAACTATTTTATTCCTTTTGTTGTGATTGTGAGTGGTGTTGTGTTCTTGAGTTCTTTTTCTGTTAGCTTATTATTAGAATATACAAATGCTACTGATTTATGCAAATTGATTTTATACCCTGCAACTTTACTGTAGTTGTTGATTACTTCTAACAGTTTTCCAATGGATTCTTTGTGGTTTTCTATCTATAAGATCATGTCATCTGCAAACAGAGAGAGTTTCACTTCTTCCCTCCCTATTTGGATTCCTTTTATTCCTTTTTCTTGCCTGATTGCTCTGGCCAGGACCTCCAGTACTATGTTAAATAAGAGTGGTCATAGAGGGCATCCTTGTCTCGTTCCTGTTTTCAGGGGGATGGCGTTCAGTTTTTGCCCATTGAGTATGATGTTGGCTATGGGTTTGTCGTATATGGCCTTTATTATGTTGAGGTAGTTCCCTTCTATGCCCATTTTGTTCAGAGTTTTTATCATAATTGGCTGTTGGGTCTTGTCAAATGCTTTCTCTGCATCTATTGAGATGATCATGTGGTTTTATTCCTCAGTTTGTTGATGTGGTGTATCACGTTGATTGATTTGCAGATGTTGAACCATTCCTGTGTCCCTGGTATGAATCCCACTTGATCATGATGTATGATCCTTTTGATGAATTGCTGAATTCTGGTTGCCAAAATTTTGTTTAGAATTTTTGCATCTATGTTCATCAGTGATATTGGCCTGTAGTTCTCTTTTTTCGTGGTGTCCTTGTCAGGCTTTGGTGTCAGCATGATGTTGGCCTCGTAGAATGTGTTAGGAAGTGTTCCATCCTCCCTAAATTTTTGGAATAGCTTGAAAAGGATAGGTATTAAATCCTCTCTGAAAGTTTGGTAGAATTCCCCAGGAAAGCCATCTGGTCCTGGGGTTTTATTCTTTGGGATGCTTTTGATTGCTGTTTCAATCTCTTTCCTTGTGATTGGTCTGTTGAAATTGTCTGCTTCCTCTTGAGAGAGCTTTGGGAGATTGTAGGAGTCCAAGAATTTATCCATTTCCTCTAGGTTATCCATTTTGTTGGCATATAATTTTTCATAGTATTCTCTTATAATCTGTCATATTTCTGCAGAGTCTGTTGTTATTTCTCCTCTTTCATTTCTGATTTTGTTTTTTTGAGCTTTCTCCCTTTTTTTCTTTGTAAGCCTGGCTAAGTGTTTGTCAATTTTATTTATCTTCTCAAAGAACCAGCCCTTTGTTTCATTGATCCTTTCTACTGCCTTTTTCATTTCAATGGCATTTATTTCTGCTCTGATTTTTATTATTTCTCTCCTCCTGCTGACTTTGGGCTTTGTTTGTTGTTCTTTCTCTAATTCAGTTAGGCGTAATTTAAGATTGCTTATTTGGGATTTTTCTTGTTTGTTAAGATCTGTCTGTATTGAGATGAATTTTCCTCTTAATACAGCTTTTGCTGTATCCCATATGAGTTGGTATGGCATGTTATCATTTTCATTTGTCTCCAGGTATTTTTTAATTTCTTCTTTAATTTCTTCAATGATCCATTGCTTGTTCAGCAGCGTATCGTTTAGTCTCCACATCCTTGTGCCTTTCTCAGCTTTTTTCTTGTAATTAATTTCTAGCCTTATAGCATTATGATCGGAGAAGATGCTTGTTATTATTTCAATTTTTTTAAATTTGTAAAGGCTTGCCTTGTTTCCCAACATATGGTCTATCCTTGGGAATGTTCCATGCACACTTGAGAAGAATGTGTATTCAGCTCCTTCAGGGTGGAGTGTTCTATATATGTCTATTAAGTCCAATTGTTTTAGTTTTTCGTTTAGCTCCACTATTTCCTTGTTGATTTTCTGTCTGGATGATCTGTCCATTGATGTGAGTGGGGTGTTGAGGTCCCCTACTATTATTGTGTTGTTTTTAACATCTTCCTTTAGGTCTGTTAATAGTTGCTTTATGAACTTTGGTGCTCCTATGTTGGGTGCATAGATATTTATAAGCATTATTTCTTCTTGATGAATTGTCCCTTTGATCATTATATATTGTCCCTCTGTGTCTCTCTTTACCTGCCTTATTTTGAAATCCGTTTTGTCTGATATAAGTATTGCAACACTGGCTTTCTTTTGCTTGCTATTAGCTTGAAGTATTGTCTTCCACCCCTTCACTCTGAGGCTGTGTTTGTCCTTGGGGCTGAGGTGTGTTTCCTGGAGGCAACAAATTGTTGGCTCTTGTTCTTTAATCCATTTTGCCACTCTGTGTCTTTTTATTGGAGAGTTCAATCCATTTACATTGAGGGTGATTATTGATGCATGTGGACTTAATGCTGTCAGTCTGTCACTCATTATCTGGTTTTCCTGCGTTACCTTTGTTTCTCGTCCTGTGTGTTTTAGCCTACCCATTGATTACTGCAATTTCTTATGCTGGGTTTCTTAGATTTTTCCTCATTTATGTTTTGTGGATCTGTTCTGTTTTTTAGTTTAATGTCTACCCTGAAGTTTGTATTTACAATCTCGTGTATAATATAGCCTATTCTCTGGTGGTCTCTGACTTACTTGGCCTAGACTGATTTAGTCCCTTTGCTCTCCCCCTCCTAAATTATTATTTTCATTTCTTATTCCAACTCATGTTATGAGTTTGTAGTTAGACTGATAAGATCGTCTTTGCTTTGGTGGTTTCCTTACCTTTATCCTAATGCTATAGTTGAATATTTGCTATCCTATTCTGGTTCTATCTATCTGTCTCCCTGCTCTGTGGTTTGTGACCCCTTTCTCCCTTTTTTTCTTTTTTCAGGTATGACAGTCTTCTTGAGGATTTCTTGTAGTGGAGGACTTTTGGTTACAAATTCCCTTAACTTTTGTTGGTCTGGAAAAGATTTAATTTCTCCCTCATATCTGATGGATATTTTTGATGGATAGAGTATTCTTGGCTGAAGATTTTTATCTTTTAAGGTTTTGAATATGTCACTCCATTCTCTCCTAGCTTGTAAGGTTTCTGTAGAGAAATCCGCTGAAAGTCTGATAGGAGTTCCTTTCTAGGTTATTTTCTTCTGTCTTGCTGCCATGAGTATTCTTTCTTTGTCTTTCATTTTTGCCATTTTTACTACTATATGCTTTGCAGTAGGTCTTTTTACATTGACAAATCTAGGAGATCTGAAAGTTCCCTCCACACACATTTCTCCCTCAATCCCTAGATTTGGGAAGTTCTCTTCTATAATTTCATTAAGCACACTTTCTGCTCCATTTTCCTTTTCCATGGTCTCAGGAATTCCGATGATTCTTAAATTCTTTCTCCTCATTGAATCCACTATTTCTCTGATATTTTCCTCATTCCTTTTAATCCTTAGTTCTCTTTCTTCCTCTGTCTGGAGCCATTCAGCCTGTCTATCTTTGATTATGCTAATTTTCTCCTCTATGGTGTCTACATGGGCATGCAGGGAATGTGTATTCTGTTTTATCTGGTCCATTGTATTTTTCATCTCTAGTATTTCTGTTTGATTCTTCTTTATAATTTCAATCTCTTTTGTGAAGTAACTCTGGAATTCGTTGACTTGTTTCTCTATCTTTCCCTCTACCTCATTGAGTCTTTTGATGATAGCTACTCTGAACTCATTTTCACTTAGTTTACCTATTTCCAAGTCCTCAGGACTTAATTCTGTGTTTTTATTGTTTTCCTTCTGATCTGGAGCTTTTATAAATTGCTGAACGGTAGAGGAGTGGTTTTTGCGCATGATGGTAGTATTTGGTTGCAGTTACAGCCTGTCGCCACTAGATGGGGGTCAAGTGCAGCGTGTTCTGAGCCCTCCGTGTTCAGCCAAGATGGTGGCAGCCAGCGTGGGTTGCGGAGGGGAGGGGCTGTTTCTCCCGCCAGCTGATCTGGATTCGGATCAGCTCTCTTCTCTGGTCTCCCGGGGACCTGGCTTGATGGGGTCCCCACACACGGAAGCTTTCCCCCCTCAGCGGGTTTCCACTGCACTGGTGTCGGGACTCCTGGACGATCCCCGGGTCGCGTGGCCCCCTCCCCCGTTCCTTCCCTCACCCGTGGGAGCAATTCCAGTCTCTAGGGGAGGGAGTGAAGTTGTCTCTTACCCTGTTCCAGCTCCTCTGAGGGCAGCTCCAGCCTCTCTGTCCTCTGTCTTCTTGCTCTGTAGGTCTCTGACCGTCTCGGCATTAGGGGTCGTTGGTTGAAATTCAGTTTTTCTGTTTGTTTGGTTTTATTTTGGAGGGGAGAAGGTCCCAGGTCAGCTCATCCCACCATTTTGCTCCGCCTCCTCCTGGGATTCCCTCCCCCTTAACTTTTACTAAAAACTACCTTAACCACCTAAAGGAATTTAGACTAGGGGGCCTGTCTCAGAAACAGAGCTATTGCCAGAGATAATTTTTTTATCTGAAAGACTGATCTGCGTGGTAAGGCAGACTTCTAACTACCAATCACCTGCTCTTCTTCTTGTCTGTGACTCACCCTCCCCTCCTCTGAAGCCCCAGGCCCCTAGCCCATTCCTTGGGTCAGGATGGCATATAATCCTCGACTGCCTGGCTTGCCCTCAAGTCTCATATTCTTATGAGGCTCCTGTACGTATGTAATTCAATTTGTTTTTCTCCTGTTCATCTATCTTATGTCAACTTAATTATTAGACCAGCCAAAGAACCTAGAAGGAAAAAGGGAAAATGTTTCCGCGCCTACAGGAATTGGAACCATCACATGTAGAGGTGCCCTGTCCAAGTGTCCTGGGGAAGAATGGAGGTCTGCAAGCTCTGCTTGTTAAACATCTAAGAGAAATTATACCATTGCTTAAATAAGGCCCCATGCAACTAAAATTTGGAGTGCTTTTTACTTTTTATCAGCAAGAGGTCAGCTCAGGCTGATAACCCTGCATGTTGGTTGCACATTAGGACTGCCTATGGGTGATTTTAGATGTCTCTGGTTAATTTCCAAAATGAGGGAAATAATTATGGTTTTGTGTTGTTTTAAAACAAGTTGGTAGAAGACATTTCTCCAATTCTGTGGCCTGTGGTGGAGTACTTTAAAGGGTTCCGTGGGTGGGAGTCATGTCAGGACTTGTGAGCCAGCAGGGCTCAGCAAAGTCCCTTTCCTGTCACCCCCATATTCCTCTGCCCCCAGGCTCGGTGGTTCTCATTTGAGCCAGTCTCAAGCCAAGATAAAGTCCACAGGACTGGGCTCATCTTCTGGTGATCTCTGGAAAGGCTCCCATTCTGACTCAGCAAGAGGTCAAACCTAATGGGTCCAAATGATTTAAGACAGAGTATCAGAGAGGATTAAAAGCATCTGTTTTTCTCTCAAGGGGGCCTGAGCCAGGGTTTGTGCTATGATGACAGCATTTTGGGAGTTCATTCTCATGATCTTGGTTTAGGCTTGATGTGTTTTCCTTAGAATTAGGATTGGAAAGACCTTCAAGGTCACAGGGTTCAACCAATCTTTTTGTTGCTTCAGTCCCTCTTCCATCCTTCCCCAACCACCTGGTGGCCACTGGCCTTGACTTGCACACCTCCAGCCACGGGGTGCTCACTTGCTTAGGAAGCAGCCGTTTGAAGGGCTACTCTGACTGTTCAAATAGTCTTCCTTATACTAGAGTGAAGAGAGAAATAGAAAAGAATTTCATCAAGTGATTTCAGAAACTAAATGTAGGAAATGGAAAATTCTTTAGAGGAAATAAGCCAAGAGTAAATATGAATTATGCTTCAAGTTATGGCCAGTTAGGGAGAAAAGGAAGAATGAGAAAAGGTGAGACAGAGCTGCCTGTGTCCCAGCGTCATTGTGCTCATCTGTGCGGATCCCTCTGTCTACGCCACTGGATTGTGAGGCCTAAAGGCAGTGTTTGTGTCTCATGAATTTTGAATCCCAGGAGACCAGCACAGTGCTCAGCACCGAGTGGGCGCCCCATGTACATCTGTGGAATGAATAACCCTGCCTCAGTTCACCAGCTGGCCCTGGTGGTCTAGCGGTTAAGATTCGGCACTCTCACCGCCACAGCCTAGGTTCCTTTCCTGATCAGGGAACCACATCACCAGTCTATCAGTTGTCACACTGTGGTGACTGCGTGTTGCTGTGATGCTGAAAGCTAAGCCACTGGTATTTCAATACCAGCAGGGTCACCCATGGTGGACAGGTTTCAGCGGAGCTTCCAGCTGAGACAGACTAGGAAGAAGGACCTGGCCACCCACTTCCGGAATGTTGACCATGAAAACCCTATGAATAACAGCAGAGCACTGTCTGATATAGCATCAGAAGGTGAGAGGACGGCGCAAAATGACCAGGCAGGGTTCTGTTCTGCTGTACGCAGGGTCACTAGGAGTCAGAAGTGACTAGACAGCACTAACAGCAACCCTTCAACAAATATTTATGAAATACTTACCAGTACCACTGTCTGGGTATACAGAGATGGGTAGAACAATCCAGCAGAATAAACTCAGATACAGAGGTACATATGGGTTGGAGAGAGAGTGCCAAAAAGAGAGTGTTGGAGGGACTTCCCAGTGGGCATGACTGATGTGAGATGGGTTTTAGAGTATGAATAGGAGTTTTCTAGGTGGAAAAGGAAAAGGAGATTCTGGGCAACTGGAAGATCAAATACAAAATCATGAAGATGGGAATACATTCTGCGTTCAGGGAACTATCAGCAGTTCAGGTACAGCTAAACAATTACATGGGGAGGGACAAGCGTGAAAGCAGAACTGGAGAGGGGAGCAGGAGTCGATCATGAAGGATCTGGGAGGGGGCCAGATAACGAGCTAGGACTTTGCCCTGCAAGCCGGAGAGCAAGGGGAAAATGTTAAGCAGCAGAGCGAGAGGATCAGATGCTTGCCAAAGTTCTGACAAACATCTAGTTCATATCCTGGTTCTGGACGAAATGCAAGTTTTAAAAAGGAAGATAAACATTGTGAACAATTATTTTTAAAGCTGTCTTCCTTCTAACAAACATTTTGAAAAGACAGACTTTTTTCACAATAACATTTTCATATGATTACAAAAGTTATTAATTATACAAAATAAGAAAAATACCTAAAAACATACAAAAAATTTTTTAAGTCAGTGTAATGCACCCACCCAGATGAAATCACTGCTAAAATTGAGTGTTCCTTTCCAGTCACATGCAGAAGGTAGCCCAGAGTGGGGCTGTGTCTGATGAACGCATCGCGCGAGCTGGCGTCCCTGCGGGAAAGGGGCCCCGGAGGAGAGCAGTGGAAGTGGCCGGCTTGGGGCAATACCTGGGAAGAAAGAGAGGACAGCCCTGGTCTGTTCTTCAGCTCTGCCCTTGAGCTCCGGTCTGAGCTCTTGGAATAGAGAGGGGCATCCTCTGCACATTCACAGGGAATTCAGGCAGCTCTGGTACTTTTGGGCTTGGGCGTCTTGAATATCTGGAGGCCCATGAGATCACCCCTGCACTGGGAGGGGCTTTCCAAAAGGACATCAGCTCTGGTGCAGTGGGAAGAGATGTCCTCAAATGGCTGCCAGGTGGTAGACAGCTCCAGGAGCACGAGAGTGGCCGGATTTGACATGTGAGAGAGCCGAGTGCCCCCTGTGGGAAACGCCTAGAGAAAACTGGGAGTAGAGGGGGCTGGCCATGGCGAGTGGTTAAGTTCACACGCTCTGCTTGGCAGCCTGGGGTTCGCTGGTTCAGATCCTGGGCGTGGACCTACACACTGCTCATCAAGCCATGCTGTGGTGGTGTCCCACACAGAAGAACTGGAAGGACTTACAACTGGGATATACAACTATGTACTGGGCTTTGGGGAGAAAAAGAGAGAAGATTGGCCACAGATGTTGGCTCAGAGCCAATCTTCCTCAAACACACACACACACAAAGACTCCTGAGGATGAGAGCACGTATAAAAATAACTGGGAGTGGAGTAAGCAGTGCAGTCAGCAAATGTCAGCACCAATGCTAATGATGTCTCCTTCACACGCACCAGCACAAGTCAGAAAAGTAAGAAACAGCAACTTGGGACTTCTGGTTAAGATGGCACTACATTCACTCTTTGAGGTCTCCTCATCTATACACACACAAAGCAATGACAGATATAATATTTTTAAAAATTTAAAAGACCAGCTTCTCTCAAAAATAAGATAATCTGTTGACCAGAGATGAAGCAGAAATGTGAAATGGCAAGTGAAACGGAAGCTCAGGTCCTGTCCCACTCTGGGTCCAGAGGCCAGCAGAGGCTTCTTGGAGTCCTGCTGCTGAGAGGTGCTGTGAAGCCCTGGGCTGGGGGCGCCTCTGCTCATGGGAGAGAGCTGAAGAAAGCTGTGGTTGACCATTGCCTGCACTAGGATTTATATTTTGCACTTAGGAGAAAAGGAGAAGTTGACAGAGCCTCGTAGCCAAGAGCTGGACCAGGCCAACTGTTGCTTTGTGGCTGGACCCACAATATCCTCAGACTGTCATGGACAGGAGCTCCAAGCCACTAAAACAAGGCCAATATTAAACAGGGGGTCCAGGAAGCTGGGTGGAAGCAATAGCAAAGGTACAAGAGAAGGGCTGAACATGAACACACATGCACACGCGCACACGCACACGCACACAGACCCCATTCAAGATGAGCCAGCATTCTGGTATTCCAAAAGACCCAAAAAAGAACCAATGCTAAGAAAGACAGCCAATAAAAACAATAATAGGGAGAATTCATTCTGTAAGAAGTGAAAATAGACTTTAGGCATATTTAGAATCCTCAAAGAGAGAAAGGAAAGAAAAATATCCATTAAAAAAGAACTTAAGAAATAAAAATGGACGGAAATGAAACCAACTCCAGTTGTTGTGAAGAAAACTCAATTAAAGATATGGAGAAAAATATGATTATTAAAATTTTAAAATAATTCAATAAGTAGGGTAATTTTTAGACTATACATAGTTGAAGAAAGAATATACAATCCCTAAGATAGCATTGAATAATTCCCTTTGAATAATTTTGTAACTCTTCTTCACTTACCAACATATTTTAAGCATTTCTCTGTATTAAGTATGAATATGTCAAAATGCTGTAAACTAGTCTTCTATATTTAGACGTTGAATTCTCTTATATTTATTCCTTTATCATAAACAAGTTTGTGAGAAATGTTGTGATTAAATCTTTATCCAAGTTTCTGGGGGTTTCTCTCAATTAGATTCCCAAAGGAGAAATTACTGAGCCCCCAAAAGGATAAACTTTTCTAAGTCTTTTTTTAAAGATGGTCCCTGAGCTAACATCTATTGCCAGTCTTCTTTCTTCTTCTCCTCCCCAAAGCCCCCAGTACATAGTTGTATATTCTGGTTGTAGGTCCCTTTGGTTGTGTTGTGTGGGACGCCACCTCAGCATGGCTTGATGAGCAGTGCCATGTCTGCACCCAGGATCCGAACTGGTGAAACCCTGAGCCTCCAAAGCGGAGTGCATGAACTTAACCACTCGGCCCAGGGCCGGCCCTTCCTAAGTCTTTTGATATAGCCATATTGCTTCCCAAAAATCTCGAACCAATCTTTACTTCCACCCATGTTTTAAGAGAATGCCTGTTTCATCAAACACTTGTGAATAAAGGATTATCCTTTAAAATCTATGTCCATTAGATAAAAAATATCTTGCAGTTTTTATTTGGTTTTGTCTGATTCGCAGTGAATTGAGACATGATCATAGAAGGAAAAAGCATGAGATCCTCTTCTCCCCATTTCTTGGGTGAAGTGGGGTATCTTTTACTGTAGCGGGGGCACAGAGCTTCTTTTATATAGCCATGCTCCCAGTTGGTTGTTCTGGGAATTAAGTGCTTTTTTCTACGTTTTTTTGTCAGAGGCATGACGTGTTTTCACCCTAGCCCTACGGCAGATTATTTGTTGATTTGGGCGCCTGATTTTAACTCCTGAGTCTGTAGCCCATGAATTGCCCCTGTTGCTATAGGGTGGAGACACTGCTATGACCACTCTCCTCTGCCAGGACGAGTCAGGAAGTGGACAAACGGCCGGGAAGACAATGCGCCCCTGCCTGTGCTTCTCGCTGCGCCAGCCCTGCCACCTTTCCCCGGAGCCGGCGTTCCCTCACCCGCTCAAGGATGGTGACCTGCAATTATCTCCTTGTTTCTGCATCATTTTCCCCTTCCCCGCTGGATCGTTCTTTCTCTGACTGTTGCCCATCATCTCCTTAATAGCAAAACTTCCTGAAAGAGCTGCCTATATTCAGTTTCACTTTTTATTTATGTTTTTGGAAACCCGCTCCAATCAGACTTCTATCCCCCAAAGAAACCTTTCTTAATAAGATTACCAGTTATCTCCTCATGGCCAAGCAGAGTGGTCCTTCTCCATCCGCAGTGGCATTCGACGAAGGTGAGTACTTTTTCCTTCTTGAACCACCGTCTTCACTTGGCTTCCAGGACCCCACCCTCTCCTGGTTTCCCTTCTAACTCCCTGTCCACTCCCCAGTGCCCTGGCTTATTGATACATCCTGCATTTTTTTTTTAATTAAGAACTTCTGCTTTTTTTTTTTTTTAAAAGATTGGCCCTCCGCTAACATCTATTCCTAGTTGTGTTTTTCTTCCTCCTTCTTCCCCCAAAGCCTCCTAGTACAGAGTTGTATATTTGTTAGTTGTGGGTCCTTCTAGTTGTGCTATGTGAGATGCCGCCTCAGTGTGGCCTGACGAGTGGTGCCATGTCCGCGCCCAGGATCCGAACTGGCGAAACCCTGGGTCTCCATAGCGGAGGGTGCGAATTTAACCACTCGGCCGTGAGGTGGGCCCCTGTGTTTTCATTCTAATGAGATGAAATACAGTCTATACCCCTTCTGGGATTGAAACAACTTCCTCATGAAAAACAGGGTAGTTAAGTTCACCGTATACTATCTCAGAAAGTTCTATTATCATTTTGAACTGATACATAAAACTTCAGAGGATAGTGAGTTTTGACCAGCTTTTCTTATCTCCTATTTAAGCCCTGGAAGGCTAGGACACGTCTTCTTCCTCGTGTGTCCCCTGTTGGGCTCGGCCATACTAATGGCTCCACCAGTGGCTGCTGATTTGGTCCTTGTCAGTTTCCTGGGCCTTGAGTGGCTGTCCCTCAGCTTGAGGAACCGTGGAGAGAGCAAACACCATGCCTGCCTCAAGAAACAGGTTTTGTAGGAAGCCCTGGGGTCACGGTGAGCATTAGCATTTGCAGAACATCTCTCACATTGCAAAATGCTTGTGCAAACATATCCCAGGAAATCCCGACAAGACCCCCTTGGGTAGACATCCTGAGCCTCTGTTTATCAGACAGACAAACTGAGGGGTAGAGCCTGGACCAGGAGGCTCTGAGCCCCACTAGTCCTGGAATATAGGTGCACCCTCTGCTGGAGAGCTTGAGCGGGCCTTGCTCATTCCCAACACAGAGCCTTTGCAGGAACGGCCCTTCTTCTGTGGGGCAAGCTTCTGGGAGCTCTCCACCCAACAAACCAGGCTCATCCCTCAAGGCCCAGCCCAAAGTCCACCTCCTCCAGAGGCCCTTCCTGCTGTCCCCAGTCCAGAGTTACACTATGTTCCTGCAGCCCTTACTGTCTGCACCACAAGTTTGGCCTGAACGTGCTGTCTTGCAATGTTTTATACCATTGCTTTGTGCAGAGACTCGGTCCTTGAGTCATTATTTACCTTTTTGTATGTGCACCTCTTCTCTCCCCAGCTAACCCACCTGTCACCTCTAGGTAGGCAGGACCCATCTCCACTCATTTGCTATTCCACTCCTGCATTCCTTCAATAAATATTCTATGCCATTTGAGAGATAAATCAATGATCAAGGAGACATGGTTCCTTCCCTCACAGAACTTATATTCCTTATTCATTCTTTCTATCTACAGAACCTGGTATCATTCACTTGCATCCAGCAGGCAAGAATTAACAGTGACAGCCTCTGGCCAGCAAGTTCCAGCAGCATGTGTCCCTTTGATCTGGTCAAAGCCGAGCAGAGACTATTTTTAAGTAGAAAAGCAGGAAGGACCACAGAGACAAGTTATGTGTGGGGCAGCTTCCGGACAGCAAGCCTAGAAAGGAAATCCTCCTGGTCCCTGTTCCAGGGATGGATCGGGGGGAGCCCCACTCATAAAAGGGTCAGAGTCCTTAGGCCCTGAAGAGGACTTAAGGCTCACCAGGGGAACCCTTCATGGCACAGGTGGGGAAACTGAGGCACACAGAGGGTTTGTGGTTACTCCAGTAGTGGACTCCTAGCACAGTGCTTTTTTTCCTAGGACTCCAGTGAAGTATAATTTCCTGCTAAAAGGAAAGACTGTTGGGAGCAATTCTGGCACTCAGGAGCATACAGGTAAAAAACTTGACAAGACAACGGCACGTGGTTCTGTTACGTCTGAGAGCTGGTTGCAGCATGGCTGGCAGGTGATTCCGGACTGTCCCCCAGGTGGTTCTGGCATAGCCGGCAGTTGATTTTGGCCGGTCCGGCAGGTGGTTCTGGCGAGTCGAGCAGGTGGCTCCGGCCTGTTCGGTAGGTGGTTCTGCCTGGCTTCATGTTTATGACACTGGCTTCAGATATTTTACAATGGGCTGGAAGACACTCATGCTCTGATTCTGAGCATCTCTTCTGTACCCAGCACTGGATCAGGGACAACAGGGAGAGGGTGACCAACAAATGGTCTTGTGCTCAAGGAACTCATGTGGGACAATTAACTGTTTAGCAAGTGTGGCCAGTGAGCCGCATGATGGGGCTGAGACCTGTGAGTGAGAAGGGCTGGTCTTGAGTGGATCTCTGCCCTCCCTGGCAGCCCATTGACCCTCTCTAAGCCCGATCACGTCTGCTCTTCCTACCAGATATAAAGAGGAAGAAGTTGTGAGGATTAAAGAAAAGACCATAGGAGGAAGCCCCTGGCCCAGAACAGACATTCAATTCCTTTGCACACATTCCAAAGGTTGTTTTGATTATTCTCAACCACCTCCTTTGTTTCCCACATCCCAGAAAAAGAATCCTGATTAGTCTTCTTGAAGCAGAAATAGCTGAGTAGACGTGACCCTGACTGCCCACCGGGGTCATGGTCCTGATGCTCCAGCTCACCCCACAGCCCACAGCATTGGCTCTTTGGGTCCACCACTTGATGCATGAGGCTACCATGCTTCCTCTCCCTAATCCTCATTTTTCTTATCTGTAAAAAGGATAGATGTCAGCTCCTGCCCCTTCCTCCTTCCCTTCTCCATCTCTCCTGGAGGGGTCTGTTCTCCAGAGTGGGACAGAGCTCCAGGCCTGGGCAAGAACCCCTCCTCCGTGGTCGTCCTACTCCCCTCCCACCCTCCTTCTGCGTCCTTAGCACAGGAGTCCCACTTACTGCAGCAGCAGCCAGCTGCCCCTGCCACCAGCATTGAGCTCAGGAGCTGGGTGACATGTGTGAGGTACACTCCTTTTTATGAGAGAGGGCAATGGTGGGGGGGATTGCTGTGTGAAGCCGGCTGCACAAAGAAGTCCACCTCCCTCCTCCCTGCTCTGCCTCCACTTTTGAGCTTGGAGACGTCTAGAGACTTTAGAAATTCTAGAGAAATTAGGTCTGGCTACAGCCTTGAAGATTATTTATTCCAGTGGCTTCCAAACACTTAAAATTAATTTTTAGTTATATGGGAAAAATTCTGACTCCCCAGTAAAAATGTGTAGACAGATTTTTTTCCATGAAAGATCTAGTGCAACCTTTCCTTTATAGATGGGGAAACTGAGGCCCAGGGAGTGGATGTGATGCTGGCTCAACATAAAGTTGACACAAGGGAAGCCATATTGTAGAAAAGAAACCGTATTGCAACTTTGAATGACCTGTGATTAACTAGCCCAGACATGCTCTGTAGATTATTTGGCCCCTCCCAGCTGTTATAAGTTGATAACTTTGTTCCTTTGAGTTCCTTACGAATGTGATGACTCCCGGGCAGAGAGCCTATGCTGATAGCCATCATGATGACAACTGAATGATCAGGGAGTAGGGCATTGCTTCATTCTCTGATGCATATCCAGTAAACAAAGGACTATCAGGAACTGGGACCAGACGTCTACCTCCACCGAGACCAGCCGCCTCCCCACCTGGAGGCCAGCCCCATATGTAACTGGCCTGTAGTCTTTGTTCTGTAAGATGGTTCTTTTGCACATGAGTTGGCCATCTTCCCTCTTGCTATCAAGCTGTAATAAAGAAACCCTTTCTCTCCTCCTACCTTGCCTCTTAACTATTGGCATGTCTTGCAGTGGGCAGATGACCCCCTTGGGCAGTAACAGATGTGGCTTCCTGGAGGTAACTCAGGAGTTGGTGGAGCTTGGACTGGAGCCCGGGTCCCCTAACAGAGGGCTCTTCCCCTGGCTCCACACTGAGGAGGTGGTTGCAAAACACGAGGCTCAGCCCTGCCTCCAAGATGCAAGAAGGAAGAAGGAGGGTGGAGTACTTGTGGCTTACGTGAGAAAAAAATCTTGGGCTGATCCAAGAACTCTGTAATTTTTGCTTAGTCAAGTTTCCTAGGAATTGGTTCTTAGAATAAGACTAATAGCTATGAACTCAGACTTTTCATTGGAAGACTTAAAATATTATTCTTGCTTTTTGTTGTTGAGTGCCAAGAACTATCAGGCTTTGGGAGTCCCAAAGGCAGGAAATGTGAGCCATGAATGTCAGACCCTGTGTGACCTTGTGTCACCGACTAGTTGCCCCAAGGAACTCAAGGGTGGGTTTGGATATTTCAACTGTTGTTCTACATTGTTCTTTTCCTTTTGTTATGTTAAGGAGATGCAATCACCACCCACCCTGAGCCAGACCAAGCCTCACCAGGAGAGCTGCACCTATGACCTTTGCCTTATTTTTAATGCTCAGATCTCTCCAGGAGGAGCTTAGGCCTTATTACCATAACCTGCAGCATATATGGAAGCATGTTTTCCAACTGAGCTTGCACAAGTGAATACCCTCCTCTCCTTTGTAAATATTCATTCCCCGTTTGAAATAAAAGTCCCTGCTTCCCTTTTTTCGGGGATGCCATGACTCTGGAAATGATTCCTCATGGTCTCCTATTTGCTGCAGGTACACTTTATCTTCTGAGACAACTGCTTCTGGTGGAGAGTCTGATTTAACTATCCAGGAGAGAACCCACTTTGGTTTCAGTAACACTTGGAGAATGCCTGTCTCTGGTTCCCCGTGAGTGGTGGCCTGAGCTCTTCACCAAAGCAGACTTGCCTCGTGTTTCCTGCTTTCTCTACCTTGCCTTGTCCTTCTTTTCTTCCCTTCCCTTCCCTTCCTTTAACCCTGTACAGTTTGCACCCATGGGAATCACAGCATGAATGACAAGACATTTCTTTAAGGCAGCAGCCCCAGCTTGTCCCCAGAAAACTGGTTCACAAGAGAAGCTGTGGAGCACCCAGCAATTCGGTGCACACTGGCATGTTACAGGCTCCGTCTTGACCAAACATGTCCCAGCCAGCAGACGAGAGGCCGTCACCTCTCTCCAGGGTCTGAGTTCACCTGAACCTGCTCCTTAAATCCTGGAGATGTGGAAGGCTTGGGACCACAGCAGTGTTACCACACCAGGTTCGTTTTTGCCCACTGCCCAGAAAGCCAAACCCCAAGCCAGTGAGATTGCAGCAGAGAGAGAGTTTAATCACAAGGCAGCCAAGTGAGCAAGCAAGAGCATGAGTTTCAAACCCGCTTCCCTGAAAATAGAGATTCAGGGATATTTACGGGATGGGGGGGTCAAAGTGGTCTGAAGTGTAGAGATAGATGATTGGAGGCAAGGAGAGGTGAGGTAATTGATGATCTGCACAAACGTAGTCAGACTTCATGCCTCTTCATAGGACGCATGTTCATAAAATGGCAGCATTAGCATGATCTGGGGGTGGAGTTTTAGCCTCTTGATGGCAAAAGGTCACTTATGGGGCATCTGTGCAAGCCCACTTGATGGGTTGGTGATCTCCACCAGCCTGGAGTGGACAAAGGGGTTCTAATTCCTGAAGAACAACTCAAACATCCGTTACCATGGTGACCCAGGCTCCAGGGAGATGTCATCTATAAGAGCTTAGTGGGAGTCAGAGAGCATATTGTCTAAACAGCACAGTTAACAAGGGGTGGGTTAAACAGCTAAAAGCTATAATCAGTAATTGTGAAAAGGAAAAAAAACCTCTAACCTCTAGCTACTTAATCATCAAGGGCTGTTTACCAGTTTCAGCAGCATTGTATGGTTCAGGAAACCTCTGGAAACAGTAAGGCTCTTGGTTTTAGCATCAAGCATATGATAGTTCTCCTCATTTCTTCACCTCTTGAACTCCTACTCAACCTTCAGTTGCCACTACATATGTTCCCTTCCCTATTCTTGAATTGAAGGAGAAGAACTTATTGAGAATTTAATGTATTGCAAGAATTTACTGATAAATTAATTCATGTCATTTGGCACTCTTGTTGACTCACTAGGAAAGAACAAAAGCTATCTGGAGCCCTAGCCCTTGGAGGGTAGCCTGATTTTCTTCCTATCATCATGCAGGATCTCACGTCCCCTAAGAAGCAATAAACAATTCTTCCTGTTTCTGAGTCTGAGAGAGGGAGCCGAGTGGGTTGGGAGGGGGCCCTGGTGGGAGAATGGGTGCCTGGAGACAACCTCTGAACAGGAGTTTGTGTTTGGAAAACAATGGAGGCAGTTAAGCTGGAATTATGCCAGAGGGGAGGAGGTTAGGGACTTGGTCCTCCAAGGCAGAGGTGAAGAACGTTTGTATTTAGAAAGTGTTCACCACGCAGCACAGAGCACTGAATACAGCATCTCCCTGAAATACCACTGCTGACTCACTCACACACAGCACTGTTAGAGACAGCTTTTAAGCATTTGGGACCCAGGTTGGCGTGGAGATGCTGTTGTCCCAAGGTAGGGGGTCCAAACCTCCCCCCCGCCCCCGCCCCCTCACAGAGCGGGGAAGGCCAGTTCTGCATCTTGTCACCAGGAGCAACAGCTGCCATGGCAACAAGAGGCTGCACGACCGCCTCCTCAGACTCCTAAGAGCTGAGGGGGCCCTGTGCAAACCCAGGGGAGAGAAGAAAGCAAGGATATGACCATACAGAATTTCTGTTCAACCTTGTGTAAGGAGGGTCCAAACACGATTTAATTTCCTTTTAATAAAAGCAAGTCATGCACGTGGTGAAAACTGAAGCAGCACGAGAGAGCAGACGAGGAAGAGAGTCTTCCTCCGTCCTTGGTCCCTGGTCTCACTTGGTGTACGTATTCATTACACATGATTACAGAGAAACACACACACACACACACACACATGCCAGAGTATCCTGTTCTGTCCTTTGCCTTCCGCCATCTGCTTTGAAGATCATTCCATGTCAGCTCACTCAGCACCACCTCATTCTTCTTCATGGCTGAAAGCGTCCCACTTCTGACCCCCTTTTGATGGGTTTACTTTGATTTAGAGACCCTCAGGAGTGTTACATTAACTGCACCCCAAGTGTCGTGGTATAATTTCATTCCTATATTTATACAGGCATTTATATTTACATATATTTATGTCTAATATTCCATGTATTACCAAGATTTGTATCTGCATCTCCCTCCCTCCTATGATGTGAGCCCCCCAGAAGCAAGGTCTGAGATGGAAAGTGGTTTAGCAGTGGCCAATTGCTAGGAATGAGGGGACGCATAGGGAGCTCCTTTGTGGTGATGGAACAACTCTGTATCTCGGTTGTGGTGATGGGCACACAAACCTTACATGTGATAACAGTACATAGAACCATGCACACATACACACATGTACACACACAAATGAGTAGTACATGTAAACACTGGTGAAATCTGAATAAGGTTTGTGGGGTTGGACCAATGTCAATTTCCTGGTTTTAATATGACACTGCAGTTTTCTTTCAGATGTCACCATTGGGGGAAACTGGGTGAAGGGTACATGAGACTTTTCCCTACCATATTGGGAACTCCCTGTGCATCTATAATTATTTCAAGTTGAGAAGTTAAAACAAAAAGGTTGGAGTCTCCTGCATCCTAGTATCCTATTCCCAGCCCCTAGTGCAAACCCTGGCACAGAGAGGTGCTCAGGAAATGTTAGCTAGAGAAGAAAAGAGTCCCTCCTTGCTGCACCTCAGTTTCCCCATCTGTACAATGAGGCCACTGGACAGAACGATCTCTGGTGGCCGCACATCCCACACATTTCCAGTCCTCACTGTTCCGTTTGGGCCGCGCACGCTCCTGCCTGTGGAACCAGTCAGCTGATTCTCTTTTTAACACTGATCTCCCCACACTCCCTCTCACCCCCAGGCCCCACAGGCTGATACCCCATACATTTCCAGCAGACTATAACAGTAGTGGGCAAAATTAGTAGCCAAATTAAAATGGAAGATGCAGCACTTTTTGAAAACTGGTCTTTCTGAATGCCTCTGATGTGAGGAGTAAAGGACTCTGCCAGATATGTTCAGCGAGGCCCGGTTTACCCTGTGGGCTGAAAGCACACAGCCACCTGGAAGGACCGTGCAATAATTAAGTCTGGGGTCTCTGGGCTCCCACCTTTCCTCCAAATGAAGCTGCCTTTCCGTTGTCTCTCTTGACCAAGCCCTGGACTTGCTAGAATTTAAGGATGTACTGGCTTGGAGTAGACAGTGTTGGTGCTCCATCCAGACACTCTTTCATCATTTCTGTGTCCCTGTCCACCTCCCAGGGCAAGCACCACCACCTCTTCTGGGGAAACCGCCCTAGGCTGCTTGCGCGGCCTCACCATAAAGCGAGAAAGGCTGGGGTGCCTGGGAGTTGACATCCTCTCCCTCTCCCAGCGGGTGATGGGCAGGGCAGGATGAGAACCCAGCTCAGCTTGGGACATCTGAGGTGGCGTTTACACTCTAGACTCCCCGCGTGGGATCGGGCAGAAGCCACCCTCATAGGCCTTTCGTCTGAGGGTCCCCCTGGCTTGGCTTCCCCCTTCCCTGTCCTGCTTCCCATCCCCTTACCTGTGTCTCCTGGCAGCTTAATAAACGACTTGCCTATAAATCCACATCTCAGTCTCTGCTTCTAAGGAACCCATTTAAGCAATGCTATTCCCAAACAAGTTCTAGCCATTGAAATTTGTCTAAATGCCGCTCCTAAAGTTAGGGTGGTGTCCTCATGGAAGCTCCCCCCTCCCAGACCTAGGCTTGGTGAGGTCCTCCTCAGAGGGCAGAGGGGGAAGATAGTTAGAGGAGGAGATGAGAGCAGGGGCAGCTGGAAGAGGAAGAGGAAATGGTGACTCTATCAAAACCTAACATCGGCTACAGATTTAACCTGCTATTGACAAACCAGGACTCAGCCAGAGGTCAAGGACCCTGCAGGGGGCCGGGAGGAGGAGGTGCAGTTTGCGTCTCTTGGTCAATTCGGCCTCTACCAAACATGGAGCTGGCCTGTCTACCTTTGCCCCCTACTCTCCTGTTTCACCTTCCACTTCCCTCCTTGTCCCCCTCCCACAGCTCTAGGACCCAGGGCTCTCTCCAGACTATATTATTTAAATAGCATTATTGAGGAATGAATACATACAGTAAACTACAAATACTTGAAATGTGCAATTTGATATGTTTTGAAATATGTATATATCCATGAAACCATCACCACAAAAACCATCATCCCCAAAAGTGCCTGTTGACTTTGCATCTTGAGTCAGTGTTGGAAAGACATAGCAACGTGGGGGTAGCAACAGTGAGAGTCCAGAGACAGGGGTGCCAGGTGATGTCCTGATCACACTGTTCCTGAAGGTGACTTTGCTGTGTTCCTAGCTACCAGTTTCCCTTTGCGTGATGATTCTGACCCTGTCTTTATAACTTCTCCATCAGTTCTGTTAACATCTCAACTGTCTTCTAATCAGTGTTGCTTAAGTTACCCAGAGCTGACATCTATTGCTTGTAACTTAAAACATTGACTAATAGATGGTAGGGGTGGGATGTGGTTGGAAATAGGTCACTGGATAGAGATTTCTAGGCAGGGGCTGCCCCAAGCCCTTCAAATCCATTGAGACAGGGTGCTCTAGAAGGTTGCCTTCTGCTTGGGGTCTCCTCCGTGACCCCTGTACACCTCTCAACAGGGGCTGCTTAGGAGCAGGACAAGAGACATGGCTCTGCTTGCCCACCTGACTTCTGTCCTCCCTGGGAGCGTCCAGGACCCCAGATTGCCCTGCCCCTGCCTGCTGATGTGATAACAATAATGAGGCAACTACACCGTAATAACTGAAGCAAATCGGAGTGGAGGTTGGGAGCACAGACTGGCAGAGGGGCGTGCCTGGACTCTGCATCCTGGCCCTGTCATTTTAATTACATGTGCCCAGGCCTCTGTTTCCTCGTCTGCTAAATAAACAGCACCCACCTCACTGGTTGTGCTGAGATTCAGTGAGATGATCCAGGTAGAGCTTAGGTCTGGGCCTGACTGCTGTAAGGGTCCCAGGATTTGTTTCTCCCAGGTAAGGTAAGACATGCAGACATGGAAATGACTGTGACGAAGGAAGAAGTTTGTTATACTCACAGATCCCTAGAAAGAGAGGCATGCCATGCCATGCAGGGCCACATGGGGAAGCACCAGGGTCAGTCAGGAAGCAGAGGGAGCAGGGACACTGGGCAGGAGCCTTTATTGTGGTCTCCACAGGGAGGATGGGTGAGGCAGGGTAAGCAGGCTGAGGACTGGCTAGTTTGAATAATTTGGCAGACTCTGGGGCACAGGAACTGTCCCTAGTGTCTGGTACCTGGCCCTGAGGTGATTAGGAAATGGAACTAGTACCCCAGAGCGTAAGATCTCAACAAAGGAGGTGGTTGGGGGTGTGGGCTCCGGATTGGTTGGTTTGCATATGAAAGATGTACTGGCAGGTGAGTTATTTGCTATTATTAGGAATTAACTGCCTCTGGGAGGCACAATTCCTTCAGGGTCAGCACGGCCCCAGATGTGAAAGCACAAAATACGGAAAATAAAAAGACATGGTTAATGTACTGATACACGCCCAATACATTTTCACCCCCTGGCTATATGCCCTTAGACATTCTCTTGTGCCTTCCTGCAACAGCCCTGTGAAGTTATTTTGATTACTCCCTTTCCACAGATGAAGAAACCGAGGTTCAGAGAGATTAAGCAATTTACTCTTTGCCACTGGTCAGTAAGTGGCAGAGCCAGGATTAGAACCTGTCTGACCCCTGAGCTCTGTGCTGTGTTGGAAGCAGGTCCTTGCGTGAGCCCCTCTGGCCCAGGCGGGCCCTCACAGGGCCTCCTTCCTTCAGCATGGAAGAGTGGCTTTGTCCTCGGTTTCCTGTCAGACCTCACTGTCTAAAGTGGCTCTGAGTACTTTCATCTGGACTGGCCTCCAGCCTGCACCCCACTGGCCACACCTCTGCCTCAGGCCACCCCACTCAGGGAGAGATGCAGCAGTCCCTCAGCCACCAAAGGGCCACGTCAGCACATTTGCAAGAACAGGAGGCCTTTAGGGCTGAAAGCGGTCGCCCAAGGGTCTCAGCTCCCCTGCATGGATCTGGAGGCCCAGGAGGGGCCGTGGTCTAGGACAGAGGAGCAGCAGGGCCAAGGAGCTGAGGGCATGTGCAGGAGGGGAGGAGACGAGTGGTCGTGTGTGTGCACACATCTGTGTGTGCGTGTTTGCGTGCATTGAATGGTGGCAGGTGAGTGGCCAGGGCCCAGGGTGCAGATGTGTTAAATAGTCTAGGACACATTTCCAAATCTTTCCCCTACTGTGTCCACCTGAAGAAAAGGTCTGTTTTCTACATTCTTTAGGACTGCATACATGGGCATCATTGGTCAACAGCAAACTTACCTGATAATGGGCTATATCATTATTTCCTGGGGTTTCTCCCATCTTGGTGGAGCGCTGCCACCTTAGCTAAAACAGGCTATTTCTCTGTTCTCCCTGTGTATGAGTCTCACTTCCCCACATCATCAGGCAGGCTGCTGAGGACCAGCATGGGCCTGTCCCTTGTCACCATTCACCTGGGAGAGGGACAGAACACTTGGGCTCAGGCAAAACCACTGCTAACACCCTCATGCATTGAGTAAAATCAATGTGAGGATCCTTGATGCCAAACAGGAAGTGAACAGACTCCCTTTTGGCCTCTTGAGGCTGAGTTGTCCTGGACATAGGGCAACCAGAACTTTCTCAGTTTATCACTGAAAATCCCGTGTCCTGCGAAACCCCTGATCCCAGGAAAACGGGAAGAGTTAGTCCCCCTACTCAGACACCGGTGCTCTTTGCTCCTCAAGCCCTCTCCCGGGGCTCCTGAGGGTGACTGGCAGGGAGCAGAGCCATCCTGTGGGACCTGCCGACGCCCTTAGTCATGCGTTCCCAGGCACAAGTCCCGCTAGCAGCTCCCTGAGTATTGGCTCTTGGCACGAGCAGCAGGTTCAATTTCTCAGCAGTTTGGGTTCGATCCCAGCAGCTGGAGAGATTCAGAGGGCCACGAAAGGACTAAAGGACCATGCTTATGGGAAGACATGAGTCAGAAAGGAAATCAAATTGAATGAGTTCCTTGGAAGGGCGAGAAAGGAAATAAAACTGAATGAGTTCTTCCAAGGGGCGAGATCTTGTCTTGAGACAAGAAATGGACAGGGTGCTCCTGGAGGTGGGAGGCTTCTGTAATTTTAGTAAAGGAAAACAGGAATAGACTCCCGCCCCCAGATGGCTCGTAAGATCATCACACAGCCTGCGTGCCCTGGCAGTGGTCTGCTGCCCCAGGATTGCTGAATAAGACTTACCAGCAGATTTAGGCACGGCTAGAGTGAGATCAAAATGCTGGAAAGACTCTAAGTTCTGAAGCAAAGTTAAAAGCTCAGCTACGAATTTGCACGCAAGGGGGAAAACACAAGGAAGGTGGGTCTGGAAGGGATTCAGAAGCAATTCAGGAATGCCCAGCCTGCCTCGAGCTGAGTGAGCAGAGGAGCAGGAGGAGAGAACACAGAGAAGGCAGGACCCTGAGTCCTCTCCCGGTGGGGGAGAGATGACTCACTTACTGAGAACTAAAATGCCCACTTGACCGAGGCCTTGCCCTGGACCGGAGCTTTACAGTTGGCCAAAGCCTCCACAAGTGTACAGTCATTGGTCTGATCCTCACAGTCACCCTGTGATGTATGAAGGCAGTGGTCACCCCACTTTGTAGGTGACAGCAAGAGAAACACTCCCAGAGCAGCGGCAATGAGCCTCTGTGAGAATCAAATGTGGAGGGAAGAGCTGGAGAGGTTGCTGCCCACCACGGCCAGCAACGTGTCGGCCCCTCATCTTACATTACATGGTGACAGTGGCTTGTCCAGGCTGCCTGGGACAAAATGAAGAGCAAGCGGCTCACTTCAGCCTAAAAATCAGTAGGGGCCTTGAAGCCTAGCAGAAGATGCACTTTTGGCTTTTGTGTCAAAAGATTTCTACAGATTTACTGGACACCTGCTGTGAACCAGACCCTGGGGAGCCACAGAGATGGCTCAGACACACATTGTAGCTGCAGGACTCTTCCTATCCAGAGGGGAGGCAGTCACAAAATGGATGAGGAGTGACAGTAATGGCTAATACCATATTATCGGCTGTTGACGGTGTCGACACTGCGTGAGCACTCTATCTCGTTTAACTCTCCCCACAGCCTGACAAGCTGGTACTGCGATCAAGTGAAGCACCGGGCTTGGGCAACAGTGAGCAGTGGGCAAATGCCAGCTACAGTTTAAAATAACCATCAATCTTGTTTGAGAGAAGAACGAAATGAGGCTTAAAGGGGTCAAACGATAGGCCCACGATCCCATACTCTAGACTGTTTGATGCCAAAGTCCATTCATCTTGACCACTGATGCCAGTGGTTCTTAAACCTATGTGTTTGTCTAAAATACAGCTTCCTGGGTGCTCCTGCTGGAGATTTAGAGTTAGTCAGTTTGGTAGGGGGTTATGACGATGAGAAGGAAGTGCAACTAGTATTTAAGAGCAAGGGCTCTGGAGTCCAATAGCTTTGGTTTAGATCCTACTCTGCTTCTCACTGGCCTTGTGACCTTGCTTCACCTCACCAGACTCAGTTTCTTGATCTGTAAAATGGGTAATAACATTATCCTTTATGTTAATACACTCTAAAGGCAGTTTAGTAAAATGGTTGAGAGCATGAACTCCAGGGTCAGACTGCCCAAGTTCAAATCTGGCTGCACCACTCCTACTATGACCTTGTGCTTAACCTCTGTGTGCCTCAGTTTCTTCACCTGCAAAATGGGAGTGATATTAGCACCTCCCTCAAAGGGCTGTTAGATTTTAAAGTGCTCATACTTGTAAAGCTGAGAATAAGGCCTGAGGAGGGGGACGGGCTCAGACAGTGTCAGCTGCTATTGTTAATATTGTTATCACTGCCATCACCATCCTGGCAAGAGAAAAAGAGGCTTTACCTAGGGCAGTGGTCGTAGGAATACAGGCAAAAAATCCAAAAGCTGAGCTCTGAGGGGCACCAAGAATGAGAGAGGGAGAGTATGTTGACCTCCATCCAAAAGCTGTTGGTGAGGGCAGAGGGTGGAGCTGGGGCTTGTCATGGTTGTGCCACTGGCTTGCAGGGTGGCCCTGAGCAAGGCCCTCTCCTCTCTTGAACTCAGTCGTATCATCTATAAATGAGAGGCCCGGATCAGCTTAGCTTGTGGATCTCTGGTATTAACACACTGAGATCCTAAGAGATTTCACACTCACGTTTTTTAAAAATTCCCTTGTTTTCTGGTGAGTTAGGGCATCTTCCTGTGTTTCTAAGTTATCACATTTTAGGCTTTCTGAAGGATGGGTTGATTTTCAACATCAAACTGGCACAGATCCATGGAGCAAGGCACAAAAGGGTGTTTCTACGACTAAAAGGGAAGCCTGAAGGCTACTGATTGACACAGCCTGCAGATCCTATCTTGGCGACCCGGACCAGAAAGCTTATCTGACCCTCCTTTCAAGAAATGTCAGCATGGCCTCTGAGAGGCTGTGAAAGGAAGCAAATGCAAGAGGTGTGGCCCTTTCCCCAATTTCCTGCCACCTACACAGGGACCAAGTATCCAGGATTGAGGGGTCTCAGTCAATGGAGATGGCCACCTTGGGTTAGTCGCCTGCTCAGCTAGCTCCTGCAGAGCTGGATAAGGATGGCAGGAACCACAGCCCGCTGTAGCAGAGACAGATCCAGAATCCTGCCTCCGGACTCCTAGTTATTCCTTCAGACAAGAACAGAGATGTCCATAGCAGCCAGCATTCAGCAATGAATGCTCATTCGGCAACAAACTCTGCGTTTGATCCTGAGTGGGTTAATTTAGTATTAGATTTCCAGCTGACGTTCAGATAGTGAAATCTCTCACTTCTGCTACAGCTGGTGATGTAACTAGGAGACCAGGCCCTCCCCATGACTCCTGGAACACGCTCCACAGAGAAAGAAAATTCTCTTTCCATAGTGAGAAAGCTAACCTGCCAAAAAATACTTACACTAAACAAAGCAAAACAAAATCTACAGAGTCAAAGCTATTGCCAGTTCTTCGTGCTGCTAAACGTAGATCTTCAGGAGATGGACGGATGTTTATCAGAGCCTCTTTATCCATTTTGAACTGTGAAAATGGACCTAGTGCTTGATGTAGAATTGGGTTGGAGAGCTGGAAGGTACTGGAATTTTGGGTTGAAGTCTGGCAGCTACAGAGGAAAGAGTTGTGAAGTGGATGTGGAGGGTCCAAGAAGATGATAGTAAGCTGGGGCCAAAGAGAACAGTGAGCAATACACTCCCCTTGGTGAGGAATGGCAGTGAATTGTTGGAGGTATGGGCTTAGAGTTGGCTAAGAATTTACTCTCAAAACAAATGTGTGTAGCTGAGTCCACTTTTATCAGAGTCCACTGTATTACTGGGAGTTCTCCAAATTAAATCCTATGCAGCATATACCATTTATTAAAAGAGAAGTACAGTCAGCCCTCTGTATCTGCAGGTTTGCATCCCAGGATTCAGCCAAGCTCAGATTGAAAGGCCTGCGATGGTTGCATCTGTACTGAACACATACAGACTTTTTTCTGTTGTCATTATTCCCTAAACAATACAGTATAACAACTATTTACATAGCACTTAAATAGTATTATGTATTATAAGTAATCTAGAGATGATTTAAAGTACACAGGAGGATGTGCTTGGGTTTTATGCAAATACTCCTCCACTTTTTATAAGAGACTTGAGCATCCATGGATTTTGGGATCCTGGGCAGGGGGCAGGTCCTGGAACCAATCCCCTGTGGATCCAGAGGGATGACTGTAATATTAACACGATAATTTGGAGCTTACATATACAATAATAAAACTCAACAGAACCACAGCAATTGCTTAGAACTTGGACTTACAGAGATTTGGGGGCATAAAGGAGTATTTCATCTCAAGCAAACACAACACAAGCAAGGCCAAGGTCAACACTAAGTGAGTCCACTGGTAAAAATATGGAGAGCCACTTTTAGATTCAGACAGTTCATCACTTACACAGATAGTGAAAGAAAGAACAGTCAGAGGTGCCAGGTACACCATGATCCTTGCCCTGCACACCAAAGAGGATTACACTAAAACAAAAGGGGCCAGGTGACTGGAATGTGAATTGTAGGATATACCATCACGTGAGGAGCCAATTCTAGACTGCCACTGAGAAGTCTTAAATTCTGCAGGTCTGTTCTGAGAGGGGCAGGCCAGAAAGCCCCACACCTCATCTGGAAGGTGACGAGAAACTGTCTCGTGACAGCTGTCCAGAGGAGATGGGGAGGAGAGTGGGAGATGCCTCAAGAAGCTCCCCCATGCCTTTCATTCTCCCCTGTTCCAGGAGGGTCACAAAACTTTCTTTCAAGACTCAGAGTAGCTGCTCAAGCCTTTGCCTGCATGGCCTATGTGGATAGATGCAAGGTTGCCAGGCTGTCATGGCGGAGCACAGCACACTTTATCATTGATATTGTTTAGAATTGCTCATGTGTGGTCATAAGGAAAAGCAGATCACTTTTTACTTGGTTTTATTACTATCTAGGGTCATAGATCCTCTCCACACAGCACTCTCTGTCTCCAGGTTCTGATAAATTCTCCTTCCCCTCCCTCTTCTAGGCTAAGGGAAATAATGGTGTCCCTGCTGTTACTTGCCCTGATACACTGCACTCTTCTTTGTGGTATCCCTGCCCATATCTTTGTAAAAAGTTTCTTTATTGACTCTCCTCAAATCACCTAATTTGAGAGTGCCATCTGTTTCCCCGAGTGGTACAGAATATGGTCCCAAGAAACAGACCCTCAAAATGGATTGGACCCAGGATTGGACTGCTCACGTATTTGAGGAGCACAAGGATATACTCCTTTCCAGGAGAGAGAGGAAGCAGTAATCCATGGCATATGGCATCATAAGTACTCACATTATCGCTGTTGTGGCACAGTGTAGATCAGAAGGTGCTCTCACGCCACATCCTCTCAGCCCATCTCTGATGTCAGCCTCCCATCTCAGATACCTGCCTTGTTCTCACCACTCTTCTGCTGGGGGCTTTCTCCTTAACCAGTAAGATATGCTCAGCCCACAGGGAACGCACAGCCTGCAACTGCAAGGGAGGTACCCTCCACGAATGGGGAACAAGGATGGTGATTAAAAGACTCTTTGGGGGCCGGCCCAGTGGTGCAGCGGTTAAGTTCGCACATTCTGCTTCTCGGTGGCTGGGGGTTTGCTGGTTCGGATCCCAGGTGCGGACATGGCACCGCTTGGCAAAAGCCATGCTGTTTTGTAGGCGTCCCACATATAAAGTAGAGGAAGACGGGCTTGGATGTTAGCTCAGGGCCAGGGTTCCTCAACAAAAAGAGGAGGATTGGCAGTAGTTAGCTCAGGGTTAATCGTCCTCAAAAAAAAAAAAAAAAAAAAAAAAAAGACTCTGCCACTCCTCCTCTGGAGGCACAATTCTGAGGAACATACCTCATGATTTGTCGGAGGTCCCCAGGGTTATTAAACCCCAGTTGCTCAAAGGCATCAGCTCAAAAATACTCATGCATTTCCTGTCTTTCTCTCCAAACTCCTTTACTCCTGCTCTCATTTTTTTTGTTTGTTTGTTTTTTTAAAGATTGGCCCTGAGCTAACATCTGTTTCCAATCTTCTTTTTTTCACTTCTTCTTCTCCCCAAAGCCCCCAAGTACATAGTTGTATATTCTAGTTGTAAGCCCTTCTAGTTCTGCTATGTGGGACACTGTCTCAGCATGGCTTGCTGAGCCGTGCTGGGTCCGCACCCAGGATCCGAATTGGCAAAACCCTGGGCCACCAAAGCAGAGTGCAGAAACTTAACTACTCGGCCATGGGGCCAACCCCCATTCCTGCTCTCTTGAATCACTTCCAAGTAAACTTCTTGTATCCATGTCTTTGTCATAGACTCTGCTACCTTGGGGAAGCCAAATGAACATAATTGCTGTCAGGAATGGCTCTAGAAAGGAGTCCCCTTGGGATGAGATTCTGGAACTGGATCAGTCAGTCAGATGGCAGCAAGCATCTCATTGCTGGTAGTGAGTGAGATGGTTGCAATCCCTGGCATGCTGAAGCTTCATAATTACTAAAACTCTCCTGTGTGGTGGGTTAAGAGGAGGTATACGAGGCAGGGGAAGTACTGGGATATGCAAGAGCTCTACACTTGAATGGTGTGAGGCCATCAGAGCTGGGCCAGGACTAGGGTGAGGCAAGTAAGATGCCTGGCACAGAATTCAAGGAGGTACTTGAGGTCATGTAAGTGCAGGGTTGGCATCCAAGTATGTTTCCTTGAAATCTTCATCCTAGGTCCTGGCCCTGTATCATGGCTCCTGGTTACAGTGGGGATGCAAGGAAGCCAGATGATAAACTGAGTCCCCACTCAGGTCTGTTTCATGGTGGCTCTAAAGGGTCTGTACATCACCCTCTGGTCATTTCATCATCCTTGAGTGCAGAACTGAAACAGATTTTCTTAGCAGCTCCTAGTCCTCACATTGTTTTCCTGGCCCGCAGCATCAGAGTCATGATATGAAAGGGCAAGTGAGAGCTCCTAAATTAACACCTTCCCCCCACAGCCAAGACGGCAAATCAATAGAAACAATGAATCTTTGTGCATTTGCTGAATGAGTCACTCCAGAAAATTTAAAGGATGCTGGGGTGGTAATCCTCATCATATCCTCCATTCAAGTCACTTGTATGGCCCCTGCAAAAACTGGACAGATTCTGGCAGATAATGGTGGACTACTGAAAACTCAACAAAATGGTAGCTCCAAATACAGCTGCTGTGCTGGGCGTTAGAGGTTTACTACCATGGATCTAATACTTGGTATGTAACTAATGTTTTGGCAAATGCAATATTTTCCATCTCTATCAATGAAGAAGAGCAAATGAGGATAATATTAATATGGAAAGGACAGAAGTACACACTCATTGTCTTGACCCAAGGCTATGTTCTGTGTCATAATATAGTCCAGGGACTTTGATCATTTTAATATTCTACAGAATATCCTGCTGGTCCACTATAAAACATCATGTTAATCAAATTAGGTGAACAAGAAGTGGGAGGTTCTAAGGAAATGTGCCAGAGAGTAGGAGATAAACCCTACCAAGACTTGGGAGCCTGTCATATCAGTGAATAGTCTGGCCATGTCAGTTCATCCTTTAGGAGGTCAATTTTTTTTTACCTCTCACCTCTTATCGCTAAGAAAGAGACACAGCACCTGATGGGTCTTTGGAGTTTGGAGACAACATATGCTTCACTTGAGAATATTGCTCCAACCTATTTATTGGGTAACCCAGAAGGCTATCAATTTTGGGTGAGGTCCAGAGTAAGAGAGGGCCCTATTGCAGGTCCAGGCTGTGAGCAGTGCTGATATTTAGACCAGATGACCCAGCTTATCCAAGGTGCTAGAGATATCCACAGTAGATGAGTATGCTCTGAAGAGTCCCTGGCAAGCTCTGACAAGAAACCTCTAATTCAGACCTCTAGGGTTCTGAAGCAAAGGCATGCCTTCTGCAGCAGAAAACAACTTCTTGTTTGAAAAGGAGGTCCTGAATGAATCTTAGTAGAGACTGAGCCCCTGACCATAGAACATCAAGTGACTGTGAAGCTGGGAGCTGCCCACCAGGAGGCATCAGATCCACCATGTCAAAAGATGGACAGACGCACAGTAATCCATTGTGTGGTGGAAAGGTTGTATTCAGGATCAGGCTCAAGTAGGCACAGAAGGCACAGATAAGCTACACAAACAGGTGACCCAAACCTCCAAGACTCCCATATCTGTTGCAGCAACACCTCACTGAAAGACTTCTGGGGGTTCCCTACAACTAGATAAAGGAAGAAGAGAAAATGTGGGTCTAATTCATGATGAGACAGCTTGGTATATTGCTGTGTGCCAATAAGGGACTTCCCACTCAGGAGTGCACTTACAGCACAGCGTGGGGTGGTGATGGGGAACCCTCTCAGTGGATAGAGCTTTGAGAAGAACACTTAGTCATCAGTTTTGTATGGAGAGAGAAGTGACATAAAGTAAAGATATATACGGGTGCCTATGTAATGACAAATGGCCTGAAAGGAAAAAGAGTAGAGACTAGGAGCTCTGGGAAAGAGACATATAGATGATCTATTAAGAACGGGCAGGCCCCGTGGCTGAGTGGTTAAGTCTGTGTGCTCTGCTTCGGCGGCCCAGGGTTTCGCCAGTTCGAATCCTGGGCATGGACATGGCACCGCTCATCAGGCCACGCTGAGGTGACATCCCACATGCCACAACTAGAAGTACCCACGACTAAAAATACACAACCATGTACCGGGGGGCTTTGGGGAGAAAAAGGAAAAATACAATCTTTACAAAAAAAAAAAAAAGAATAGGCATAAGTGTGTGGAACTTGTCTCTCAATCAGTGCCTACTTGAGAGGATCACTTCAGAAGCACACTGAGAAACCCAGTGAATAGGATGATTCGTCCAGTGCATGTCAGCCAGTCTTTGTCTTTGGCTCCCTCAGTGCTTGCAAAATGATCCCATGAATGGAATAGCCATAGTGGCACAGGCAAGGCCACATGTTGACCCAACAGCACAAGCTCCCTTTCACGAAGGCTGATCTACTTATTGCCACTGCTGACTGCCGGATTGCAGAGCAACATGGACTGAAACTGAGTGGTCAATAGGTACCACCTCTTGAAGAGAACAGCCAGCTAATGACATCGAACACCTTCATCATGGAGGGGGCAATTATTCATCCTTCATGGGATTTGCACCTTCTTTGGATATGAATTTTTCTTTCCCATCCACAGTACCTTTGCTAAGACTGCCATCTGAGGGCTTATCCCTGCTTTACAACCATGGGATCCTGTCTGACATCACCTTGGACAAAGGTATCCATTTTATGGTGAAGGAGTGGTGACAATGGGCACATGACCATGGGACCCACTGGTCCTTACACATCCCTGGAAGCAACTGAATTCATTGACTCAAGTGTACTCACCCAAGATTCAGGACTTAATGTGGTGGTTTCAGCCCTGGAGGGTGGCATTACTAGTCTGCTAGATTGTCTAAATGAAGCCTGCTTCAACAGTGGCCAGTACTTCCTTAGATCTGCTCCTCTTTCAGGCCCTTACCTATGAAGCAGGGCCACCATGCTCCAGAGTAAAATTCCAAGGAATCTTGGAAAATTCTGAATCTTAACCTTCAAGATCGTTCTATTTTTCAAGGTAGGAAGACAAAATTTATTTAACTTTTTTAAGCTTGATTTATAAATATTTTTATATTTTAAATATTTAGACATATGTATGTGGCCTCCATGTGTGCCCTTTTCCTGTTCTCCACAAATGTTAGGAGCAGGTTTTATAGCGGTCTATGGTTAATGAAAATCTCCTGGCACACACAAAGGTTCCAAAGATTCATAATGGCTCTGTGATCTGCATCCTGTGTAGTATCCCTTCTCCCCTATAAACCATATCCTCTGGGTTAGCCTGGAACACACTCCCTTCACCATGGCATTAAGATACACCTTGGCGAGGGATGTACCAGCATCCTTGAAGGGTTTTGCCTTTGCTGTACTCTCCAGGCTGCTAATGATGGTGGGAGATATCCTACAATGGATTAGATTCTCTGTTCACAGTGAATATAGTGAGACGCCAAAGTAGCAGAGGCCAGGTGGCAGCACTGAACTATCACTGACCAGGTGGGCACAGTTACCACAATAAGCACAGGGATGGACTGGTAAGCCGAGAGCTCTGTCCTTCATGGATCTGTGGCAATGGCTAATTAATCACAGGATCCCAAAAAGCGAACTAGACAGGCAGTCTGCTAAGAGGCTGTTTGACACGTATAAGCAAGAAACTGCTAGGCCTGGTGGGCAGATATCTGACTTGAGTTGCTGTATGGGGATTTATAGCCTATCATTCAGGTCCCAGACCTAATCTCCTTGGCTGAGGGACAGACCAGGCCTCTTGGAGAAAGGACCCCGCAATGTGGCCAGGAGATTCTGTGAATCTCCTCCAGAGGGACCTATAACAGTTTACAAGGGTGACTGCACACTATGGAAAAGAAAATACCTACATCTTCCAGGATCTCTTAGAGACTGGCCCTGAGTGATGCCAATCCTCAGACACTTAAAATGCCACTGTTGTCTGCCTGTCAGAGTGGGACTTAAGTATAGCTAAGAAAGGCCGAATGGAAGCCCCATCATTGCAACCCCCGCCAAGACAGTAAACTAAGGGGCTGGCTCCGTGGCCGAGTGGTTAAGTTCGCACGCTCTGCTTCAGTGGCCTGGGGTTTTGCCAGTTTGGATCCTGGGTGCAGACATGGCACCACTCATCAAGCCATGCCGAGGCGGCATCTCACATGCCACAACTAGAAGGACACATAACTAAAAATACATAACTATGTACTGGGGGGCTTTGGGGAGAAAAAGGAAAAATAAAATCTTAAAAAAAAAAGACAGTAAACTAATAACAATACCGTATGCCTAGAATTCCAGAGATCAGTGCACCATCAGAGATGTGAAAGATGTAGGGGTCGTGGTTGCTAAATGCACCTCCATTTGGCCAGTGCAAAATGCCAGATGGGTTGTGGAAGAGGACAGTAGGTCATCACATGCTTAATCAGACGGTGATGCCACTTGCAGCTGGAAGTCCAGATACAGTATCTTTACCAGAGCAAATCAACACAGCCCCTACCTTCCTAGCTGTGTTGGCCAAGAAAATGGGTTTTCCCCCTTCTCCATAAGTTAAGAAAAACTCAGAAGCAGTTCACCTTCACATAGCAGGGACTACAACACATTGTAATAACAGAGCCCAGAAGGATCTTGATCATCTTGATATCCCAGAGGACATCATGCTGGTCCCTTACTCTAGTGAGAGAATGCTCCCTGGACCCGTGAGCAGAGGGTAGCAAGCACCCTAGATGTCTTAGTACCACATGCGCACCACCAGGTGGACATAAACCCTCCCCAAGTTCAGGGCCTGTCACATCAGTGAAGTCTCCATGAGTTCAAGGTCTGCTGTATATTAGGATGTCATCTTTAAAGTAAGACAGAGTTGCACAGCCATCATAAGAGACACAGCACAAAGCCTGGTGGCCTCTTTGGATTTTGGAGGCCAACCTATATTGCAGTTGGGCCTGCTGCTGCAACCTATTTAGGGGGTAAAAGAAAGGCTGCCCACAACATGACAAAGAAAATCCCAAGGAACCTCCCAAATCCTCCTAGAATAAGTGAGTGCTGTAAGGTCACAAGATACAAGATCGACACACAAAAATCAATCACATTTCTATATACTGCCAATGAACAAGTGGAAACTGAAACTAAAAACTAAATACTACTTATAATTGCTCCAAAGAAAAAATATGTAGACATAAATCTAACAAAACATGTACAGCATCTGTGTGATAAAAATTTCAAAATGCTGAAGAAAGAAATCAAAGATCTATACACTTGGAGAGACATACTGTGTTCATGGATCGGAAGACTCACATAGCAAAGATGTCAATTTTCCCCAAATTAATCTATATGTTTAATGCAATCTCTGTCAAAATCTCAGCAAGATCTTTTTTGTAGACATAGACAAGCTTATTCTAAAATTATATAGGAAGGGTACAACTCTAGAATAGCCAAAACAATTTTGATAAGGAAGAACAAAGTGGGAAGAATCACCCTGCCCAGTGTTCTGGCTTACTGTGTAGCTACAATAATTGAGATGGTGTGGTACTTGCAATGGGATAAATACATAGATCAACGGAGAACCCAGAAATGGATGTACACAAATACATCCAATTAATTTTTTACAAAGGAGTAAAGCATTTCAATGGAGGAGGGATAGACTTTTCAATAAACGGTGCTGGAGCAACTGAACACCCATAGGTTAAAAAACAAATAACCAAACCAAACAAAACCTTGACCTAAACCTCACACTTTATGCAAACGCTAACTTAAATTGATCGTGGCCTTAAATATAGAATACAAAACTCTAAACTTTTAGAAAAACATGACAGGAGAAAATCTTCAGGATCTAAGACTAGGCAAAGAGTTCTTAGATGAAACACCAAAAGCACAATCCATGAAAGAAAAAAATGACAAATCAGACTTCATCAAAATTAAAAACTTTTGCCCTGCAAAAGATCCTATTAAGAGAAGGAAAAGACTATTACAAACTGGAAGAAAATATTTTAAAATCTCACATCCTACAAAGGACAAACATAAAAAAAAATAAAGAATTCTAAAAACTCAACATTAACAAAACAAACAATGCAACTGGAAAGTGAGCAAAAGACATACACAGACATTTCACCAAAGAAGATATACAGGAATAAAATAAGCATAGGAAAAGATGTTCAACATCATTAGCCACAGAGAAATGCAAACTAAGGCCACAATGAGCCATCACTACACAGCTATCAGAATGACTAAAATAAAAATAGTGACAACACCAAATGCTACCAAGGTTGCAGAGAAACTGGATCACTGATACATTGCTGGTTGGGATGTAAAATGGTACAGCAACTCAGGAAAACAGTTTGGTAGTTTCTTATAAAACAAAACATGCAACTACCATACAACCCAGCAACTGCAGTCTTGGGCATTTATCCCAGAGAAATGAAAACACATTTACGTTCACACAAAAACCTGTACACAAGTGTTCATAGCAGTTTTATTTGTAATAGTCAAAAGTGGAAATTATCCAAATGTTCTTCAGACAGTGAATGGTTAAACAAACTAGTAATTCCATACCATGGAATGCTACTCAACAATAAAAAGAGACAAGCTATTGATGCATGCAATAACTTGGATGAATCTCAAAAAAATGATGCTGAGTGGGAAAAAAAAAAAAAAGCCAACCTCAGAAAGATACACATTGCATGGTTCCATTTACATGCCACTCATGAAATAATAAAATTACAGAGAAGAACAGATTAGTGGTTCCCAGGGATTAAGGGCAGGGGAGGAGGTGGATGTGGCTATAAAGGGGCAGCACAAGGCAGTATTGTGGTGATGATACAGTGAAGTACCTTGATTGTGGTGGTGGTTACATGAAGCTACACATGTGACAGAATTGCATAGAGCTACACAGACGCACAAATGAGTGTGTATAATGGGTATAATGTATAATGGGTGAACACAAGCTCTGTGGATTGTACCAATGTGAATTTCTTATTTTGATACCATACTATAGTTATGCCAGATGTCAGCATTGGAAGACGTTGGATGAAAGGTGCACAGAACTTCTCTGTACATTTCTTGACAACTTCCTGTGAATCTGTAATTATTTCAAAATTAAAAATAGAGAACTCGTCAAGATGGCAGTGTAAGCAGACTCTTATCTCATCTCCTCCCATGAACACAACCAGGTTACAACTATTTTTAGAAAAATTACCCTGGATAGAAAACTGAAAACTGGATAAAAAGAACCCCACAACAAGGTACAGTCCTGACTAAGGTGGAAGAGGCAGAAATTCCTTCTGGAGAGTAAAAAAGCCACCTTCAGGAGCAGCAGAGTTTCTCAGCCGGCCAGGCAGGAGCCACCCTAAGGTACGCAGCCCTCCCTGGAGAAGTGAAGTCTGCAGTGGGGACCGATACTGCTATAAGCATCCTTTAGACTCAGCACAACTGAGATGAGGGTCTTACTGTCTGGCTTCACTGGCTATTAACTGCAGCAAGGATACCCCCACAAAAGCTATCAGATGAAAGCTGAAAAGACCCAGGTCTTAAAAGGCCCATGCACAAGCTCACCTGTCTCAGCAACCTAAAATCACCAGAGAGAAAGCTGATAGTCCTTTGGTAAAAAAGAGACTCACTTGGTGGGCTCTGGGGCATCTTGGTGAGAGCAGAGACCTTTCCGGAGACTGAGACATTGGTGGTGGCCATTGTGACCTAGTCCAGCTGTGCTGTCTCAGACCCCGGTAGATGCCATTGAAATTCTTCCCTTGGCCTGTTAGCCCAGGGGTCTGCCACACCCTCTAGAGCACAGATTTAATCCAGTTCAGCCAGGGCAGGCAGCCCACCCCAGGAACTGGCCCCACCCAACAGCAAGCCCTCAGGTGACTTGTCAGCCTGCATTGACTGGGTGCCTTGACGCTTTACAGGCAGGCTAGTGTGTCCAACTCTACGGGGGAGGGCCTGTGTGAGGACCAGGTGAACTGTGAGGGGCACTGGTTGAGAGGTGGGGGCCTATGCAGTGGGGCATTGGGGTACACTCCAGGGGGTTGGGAAGTGTGCATGGACCAGGACTGTGTTGACAGTGTGTGTGGCCCTGTGGGGTGTAAGGCTTATCAGCAGCAGAAGACCTGTGCTTCACAAATAGCCACAAAAAGGATTAGCCCCACTGTCCAAAACCTGAAACAATTGAGTGCTCCCATGCCTAAAGCCAGCCCCACTCAGCTGCACTCCTAAGAGAATTGACAACAGCCTTGCAGGCCTGAGGCCTATAGCAACTGTAAGCCCCTGAGCCTAGCAACCAGCTACACGGGTACCTACCCAACTAACAGGAAAACTGCAAGAGGAGTGTGCTGTTAGACCTTGTAGCCAACAGTGCTGAGGCTCCCCAAACTGGATTTACAAACAGCTGGCCATGGAAGGAAAGACTAGACTCCCTGGGTACCTGCATTAAGAGCAACCCTGCCACAACAGAAGGACACAAGTAGCCTGTCACAAAAGGGTCACTCCTGGATCATGTGGACTGGTGAAGAGAGGGAAGCAGACTGCGGAGCCTCAAAAACCATCTCTTACATAAGACCACTTCTCCAAGATCAGGAGACATAGCTGACTCACCTAATACATAGATATAAGCACAGAGAAAGAGGCATAATGAGGAGACAAAAGAATACATTCCAAACAAGGGAACAAGACAAAACTCCAGAAAAAGAACTAAATGAAACAGAAACAAGCGACCTACCTGACAAAGAGTTCAAACAAAAACTCATAAGGAAGCTCACAGATATTGGGAGAAGACTGGATGAACACAGTGAGCTCATCAACAAAGAACTGGAAAATATAAAAAAAGAACCAATCAGAAATGAAGAATACAATACTGGAAATGAAAAATTCACTAGAGGGACTCAATAGGAGAGTAGAGGATACAGAAGAATGGATCAGTGAGCTAGATGAAAGACTAGAGGAAATCACCCAAGCTGAACAGAAAAAATAAAAAAGAATTAGACAGAATGAGAACAGTCTAAGGGAACTTTGGGACAATATCAAGCATGCTAACATTCGGATTATAGGTGTCCCAGAAGGAGAAGAGAAAGACAAAGGGGCAGAAAATTTATTTGAAGAAATAATAGCTGAAAAATTTCCTAACCTAAGGAAGGAAACAGACATCCAAGAACAGGAATCACAGAGAGCTCCAAACAAGATAAGCCCAAAGAGGCCCACACCAAGACACATTATAATTAAAATGTCCAAAATTAAAGATAAAGAGAGAATCCTAAAAGCAGCAAGAGAAAGGCAACAAGTGACATACAAAGGAAAGCCCATAAGGCTATCAGCAGACTTCTCAGCTGAAACCCTACAGGTGAGAAGAGAATGGCATGACGTATTTAAAGTGCTAAAAGGAAAAAACCTACAGCCAAGAATACTCTATCCATCAAGGCTGTCATTTGGCATGGAAGGAGAGAGAAAGAGCTTCCCAGAGAAGCAAAAATTAAAGGAGTTTATCAGCAAGAAACCAGTTCTACAAAAAATTCTGAAGGGACTTATTTAAGTGGGAAAGTGATGACCACAAATAGGTACAAAAAAATTATCGGAAAAAAAAAACCAGGTAATAAAATCACTGGTAAAGGTAAAAATATAGTAAAGGTAGCAGATCAATCACCTGTGAAGATAATATGAAGGTTAAAAGACAAAAGTACTAAAATTACCTATTTCAATGATAAGAGGGTAATGGATAGACACACACAAAACAAGAGATTAGACATGATTTCAAAAACATAAAATGTGGGAGGAGAGGAGTGAAAAAGTAGAGCTTTTAGAAAGAGGTCAAGCTAAAGAGTCTATCAACTCAATATAGACTGTTATATACATAGAATATTATATAGGATCCTCTTGGTAATCACAAATCAGAAACCTATAATAAGTAAGCAAATAAGTAAGACAAAAGAAATCAAACATATTATTAAAGAAAGCCATCCAACCACAAGGGAAGAGAGTAAGAGAAAAAGAAAGGAACAGAGAAGAACTATTAAGACACTCAGAAAAAAAGTAACAAAATGGCAATATACACATATTCATCAATAGCTACTTTAAATGTCAATGGACTAAATGCTCCAATCAAAACGCATAGGGTGGCCAATTGGATAAATAAACAAGACCCATATATATGCTGCATACAAGAGATACACTTCAGACCTAAAGACACTCACAAACTGAAAGTGAAAGGATGGAAAGAGATATTCCATGCAAATGGCGAAGAAAAGAAAGCCAGGGTAGCAATACTTATATCAGACAAAATAGACTTTAAAACAAAAAAGGTAACAAGAGACAAAGAAGGGCACTACATAATGATAAAGGGAACAATCCAACAAGAAGATATAACACCCAACATAGGAGCAGCTAAATATATAAAGCAATTATTAACAGACAGAAAAGGATAAATAGACAGTAACATAATAATAGTAGGGGAGTTTAACACTCCACTTACACAAATGGATAGGTCATCCAAACAGAAGATCAATAAGGAAACACTGGCCTTAAATGACACATTTGACCAGATGGACTTAGTGTATAAATATAGTACATTCCATCCAAAAACCACAGAATACACATTCTTTTCAAATGCACATGGAAATTCTCCAGGATTGATCACATATTAGACCACAAAACAAGTCTCAATAAATTTAAGAAGAAGAAAATAATACCATGCATCTTTTCTGACCACAAAAGTATGAAACTAGAAATCAGCCACAGGAAGAAAACCAGAAAGGCCACAAACTGTGGAGGTTAAACAAAATGCTACTGAACAACAATTGGGTCAATGAAGAAATCAAAAGAGGAATCAAAAAATTCCTGGAGATAAATGAAAATGAAAATATGACATGCCAAAATCTATGGGATACAGCAAAAGCAGTTTTAAGAGGGAAGTTTATAGCAATTCAGGCCTACTTCCACAAAGAAGAAAAATCCCAAATAAACAATCTAACAGTGCATCTAAAGGAAAAAGAAGAACAAACAAAGCCCAAAATCAGCAGAAGGAAGGAAATAATAAAAATCAGAGCATAAATAAATGAAATAGAGACTAAAAAAAAGTAGAAAAAATTAATGAAACCAAGAGTTGATTCTTTGAAAAGATAAACAAAATTGACAAACCCTTAGCTAGACTCACCAAGAAAAAAAGAGAGAAGGCTCAAATAAATAAAATCAGAAATGAAAGAGGAGAGATTACAATGGACACCTCAGAAATACAAAAGACGGTAAGAGAATACTATGAAAAGCTATATGCCAACAAATTGGATAATCTAGAAGAAATGGATAAATTCTTAGAAGCATACAACCTTCCAAAGCTGGACCAAGAAGAAGCAGAGAATTTGAATAGACCAATCACCAGTAAGGAGATCAAAACAGCAATCAAAAACCTCCCAAAAAATAAAAGTCCAGGACCAGATGGCTTCCCTGCTGAATTCTACCAAACATTCAAAGAAGACTTAATACCTCTTCTTCTCAAACTCTTCCAAAAAGTTGAAGAGGAGGGGAGGTTTCCTAACTCATTCTACAAAGCCAACACTATCCTGATACCAAAACTAGACAAGGACAACACAAAAAAAGAAAATTACAGGCCAATATCACTGATGAACATCAGTGCAAAAATCCTCAACAAAATACTAGCAAATCGAATACAACAATACATTAAAAAGATCATACATCATGATCAAGTGGGTTTCATTCCAGGGATGAAGGGATGCTTCAAGATCTGCAAATCTATCAACGTGATACACCACAATAACAAAATGAAGAATAAAAATCACATGATCATCTCAATACATGCAGAGAAAGCATTTGACAAGATACAGCATCCATTTAGGATAAAAACTCTAAATAAAATGGGTATAGACGGAAATTACCTCAACATAATAAAGACCATATATGACAAACCCACAGCAAATACATTCTCAATGGAGAAAAACTGAAAGCTATCCCTCTAAGAACAGGAGCCAGACAAGGCTACCCACTTTCACCACTCTTATTTAACATAGTATTGGAAGTCCTAGCCAGAGCAATCAGTCAAGAAAAAGAAATAAAAGGGATCAATATTGGAAAAGAAGAAGTGAAACTGTCACTCTTTGCAGATGATATGATTTTATATATAGAAAACCCTAAAGAATCCACTAAAAAACTTTTAGAAATAATAAATGAATACAGTCAAGTCACAGGATACAAAATCAACATACAAAAATCGATTGCATTTGTATACACTAACTATGAAGTAGTGGAAAGAGAAATTAAGAATACAATCCCATTTACAATTGCAACAAAAAGAATAAAATACCTAGGAATAAACTTAACCAAAGAAGTGAAAGATCTGTACACCAAAAACTATAAAACGTTGAAAGAAATCAAAGAAGACACAAAGAAATGGAAAGATATTCTTTGCTCTTGGATTGGAAGAATTAACATCATTAAAATGTCCATGCTTCCTAAAGTAATCTATAGATTCAACACAATCCCTATCAAAGTTCCAACAACATTTTTCACAGAAATAGGACAAAGAACCCTAAAATTTATATGGAACAACAAAAGACCCCAAATAGCCAAAAGATTGCTGAGAAAAAAGAACAAAGCTAGAGGTATCACACTCCTTGATTTCAAAAGATACTACAAAGCCATAGTAATCAAAACAGCATGGTACTGGCACAAAAACAGACACACAGATAAATGGAACAGAATCAAGAGCCCATAAATAAACCCACGCATTTATGGACAGCTAATATTTGACAAGGGAACCAAGAGCATACAATGGAGAAAGGAGAGTCTCTTCAATAAATGGTGTTGGGAAAACTGGACAGCCACGTGCAAAAGAATGAAAGCAGACCATTCCCTTACACCATGCACAAAAGTCAACTCAAAATGGATTAAAAACTTGAATGTAAGACCCGAAACTATTTCTAGAAGAAAACATAGGCAGCATGCTCTTTGATATCGGTCTTAGCAGCATGTTTTCAAATACCATGTCTGACCGGGCAAGGAAAACAAAAGAAAAAATGAACAAATCGGACTACATCAAACTAAAAAGCTTCTGCACAGCAAAGGAAACCATGAACAAAATGAAAAGACAACCTAACAACTGGGAGAAGCTATTTTCAAACCATGTATCAGATAAGGGGTTAATATCCAAAATATACAAAGAACTCATACATCTCAACAACAAAAAAACCAACAACCCAATTAAAAAATGGGCAAAAGATCTGAACAGAGATTTCTCCAAAGAAGATATACAGATGGCAAACAGGCATATGAAAAGATGCTCAACATCATCAGCTATTAGGGAAATGCAAATCAAAACTATAATGAGATCAGGGCCAGCCCCATGGCCCAGTGGCGAAGTTCGTGCTCTCTGCTTCGGCAGCCCAGGGTTTCCCCGGCTTGGATCCTGGGTGCAGATATGGCACCACTGGTCAGGCCACGTTGAGGCGGCATCCCACATGCCACAACTAGAAGGACCTGCAATTAGGATATACAGCTAGGTACTGGGGACATTTGGGGAGATAAAGCAGGAAAAAAAAAAAGATTGGCAACAGTTGTTAGCTCAGGTGTCAATCTTTAAAAACAAACAAAACAAAAAACTACAATGAGATCTCACTCACTCCAGTCAGAATGGCTATAATTAACAAGACAGGAAACAACAAGTGTTGGAGAGGGTGTGGAGAGAAGGGAACCCTCGTACACCGCTGGTGGGAGTGCAAACTGGTGCAGCCACCACAGAAAGCAGTATGGAGTATCCTCAGAAAATTAAGGATAGATCTACCATATGATCCAGCTATTTCACTGCTGGGTATTTATCCAAAGAACTTGAAAACACAAAGGCATAAAGAAACATGCACCCCTATTTCATTGCAGCATTATTCACAATAGCCAAGACTTGGAAGCAACCTAGGTGCCCATCAAGGGGCAAATGGATAAAGAAGATGTGGTATATACACACCATGGAACACTACTCAGCCATGAGAGATGATGAAATCTGGCCATTTGTGACAACATGGATGGACCTTGAGGGTACTATGCTAAGTGAAATAAGTCAGAGGGAGAAAGTCAAATACCATATGATCTCACTAATAAGTAGAAGATTAAAAACAATGACAAAAAGACACATAGCAACAGAGACTGGATGGGTGGTTACGCTAGGGGAAGAGGGGAGAGGGGAGGGCAAAAGGGGTGATGAGGCTCACATGTGAGGTGACAGACTATAATTATTTTTTGGGTGGTAAACATGATGTAATCTACACAGAATTCAAAATACATTACAATGTACATCTGAAAGCTACATAATGTTATAATCCAATGTTACTGCAATAAAACAATAAATAAATATTAATAAATAAATAAAAGTAAGGCTACCAGTTTTGAGTGGGGCCTGGAATAAGCAAGGATTCTGTAACAGGTCTAAAAAGTCTCTTGTACCTTATGACTCAGCAGACACAATGATATTGGAAGTGTCTGTGGAGACAGAGATGCTATATAGAGACTTTTGGAAACCCATCAAGAAGCGCAAAGCAAACCACACAAGTCTTGGAGTGAGTCCACACCCTTCTCTGCCAACAGTATCTTCGGTTTGAAGAGTGGAACTTGGTTTTTGACTGAGCCCTGGTAGTGACTGAAGGACTGACCACCGGACACCAAGTGACAGTGTGACCTGAACCACCCATCATGGTTATGATCTAAAAATCATAAAATTGGGTGAGCATAGCAGCATCCCATTACAAAATGGAGATCGTTTACATGAGATCCAGCCCACGCAGGTCTAAAACGCATTAGTAAACTGAGTGAGCAGGTGCTCAGGCCTCCCTATGGAACCTGCTTCTGCCTTTGATGGGAAATTCCCTAAGGTCAATTAACAAAGGAAGAAAAACATGGGCCTGTTTTATAACCCTGTGTGCTGGCACCAGCCAGAAGTAGAGAGCCACTGCCCTGCTATGGGTTGAATTGTGTCCTCAAAAAAGATACACTGGAGTCCTAACCCTCAGCACCTCAGAATGTGTCCTTGTTTGGAGATAGGGTCTTTACAGGTAACCAAGTTAAAATGAGGTCATTAGGGTGGGCCCTAACCCAATACGACTGGTGTCCTTATAAAAAGGGGAAATTTGGACACAGACCCATACACAGGGAGAGCATCATGTGAAAATGAAGACACAGATTGGGGTGATGCTTCTATAAGCCAAGGAAGGCCAAAGATTGCCAGCGAACTATCAGAAGCTAGGAGACAGGAATGGAACAGACTCTCCCTCACAGCCCTCGGAAGGAACCAGCCCAGCTGACACCTTAGTTTCAGATTTCTAGCCTCCAGATCTGAGAGACAAATTTCTGTTGTTGAAGCCACCCAGTTTGTGGTACTTTGTTACAACAGCCCTAGCAGAATAATACAAATCCCCTTCAGCATGGTCTTGAAAAGTAGTGGTGAGGGGAAATCCTCTCAGTGGGCAGAACAGTGAGCGGTACACATGCTAATCCACTTTGTGCAGAACAAGAGTGGCCTGAGGTTTGGACCTACAACTAATCATGGGCAGTGACCAGATAGGGATGATTTTTCAAAAAGTGTTTTAATAAGACACGACCAAACATAGAATCCTTTTGCTTTTATTTTCATACATAATTCTAACTCACTCTGTTATCTGGGTTTCCTAGACCAGCCCAGCCAACAGAGGGGTGGTTGGAGATATGCATTGCATGATGTGGAGGGAGAAAATAAACAAAAAAAATATTAACAAGGACTCTCAAAAAGTAAAGCACACAGGAGCCACTTAGCATGGTGATAAACAGCCTTTATACCTTATTAGCTCCAGATACTATTAGCTCTATAAGCCGACCTAATACATTGTTCAAAATAATGACTGAGTTCTGAGCCAGGAAAAGATCAACATCATCTCAGCATACTTTCTTTTTGAGGAAGATTAGCCCTGGGCTAACATCTGCCACCAATCTTCCTCTTTTTGCTGAGGAAGACTGGCCCTGAGCTAAGATACTAGCCCAACTTCCTCTACTTTATATGTGGGATGCCTGCCACAGCATGGCTTAACAAGCAATACGTAGGTCAGCACCCGGGATCCAAACCGGCAAACCTCAGGCCACCGAAGCAGAACATGTGAACTTAACTGCTGTGCCACCGGGCCAGCCCCTCAGCATAGTTTTTTTTTTAAGGCAGAGGAGTGTTTAATATACTTTGCTCAAGAGAAAAATGCCTTTAAAATGGTCAAAATAAAAGAAAAATAATACGTGCTTAAGGTATAAATTTCAGTTATCTGGAAAATTAAATTTTGATGAGACAGTCCAAAAAGCTTAACAAATAAGGCATAACTTCGTATAGTTTTGTCACAAATCTCTAAATAAATTTAGCTATTAAATTACAGGATAAGTTGAGAGATAGGTGAATTAACATTTCATCTTAATTACATGTTCTTTTAAATTCTCTTACTATTCCAATCTTGAAATTGCTATCTTAACCAAGAAATTTTAAATTTAAAACAGAGTACTATGAGTGTTTTAACGATATTCTTTTAACTCTATTTGGGATAGCTTTTTCTATTATACACACTAATATGTTTATGAAACCAACTACAGTTATCCATCTAAAAGAATTACTCAGGCTGGCCCGGTGGTGCAGCAGTTAAGTTCACACTCTCTGCTCCAGCAGCCCGGAGTTCGCCAGTTTGGATCCTGGGGGCAGACCTATGCACCACTTATCAAGCCATGCTGTGGCAGGTGTCCCACATATAAAGTAGGGGAAGGTGGGCACAGATGTTAGCTCAGGGCTAATCTTCCTCAAAAAAAAAAAAAAAAGAATTACTCACATGTGAAGAAACATACCTTGCCTTTCACTTGTCAAAATTCTTGCTCTTCATTGAATTAAGAAAAATTCTAGATTGCTTTCTTCTCCAAGCAACTTCACTAAGTTTTAAATAATGCATAATAAAGCCCATTTGCTTCAGTTAGCTAGTTCTATCTTACATAGATTTTGTTTTCTGAACAAAAAGAGAACCACAGCAGAACACCAGTTCCTGACATTTTAACAATGGTCTATGATCTATGTATCTATCTATATTCCTTCCTTTCTTTTTAAAATATGACACATGTGCATGTTTCCAGGAAGTGTAAATTTACTTTGTTTTATATGTTATCCATGAATGAAAGTTTGAAAAGGGTTATCATAGTACACAGATCAACAGTGAAAATGTAAAAATTAAATGGGTTATTTTCCCTGTATTTAAAAAATATTTTGTACTCTCCTATATTGTTGTTGTTATAAAAAAGGAAAATATGATTAGGAGATCTTAAACCTTATTATGGGCAGAGATGGTAGATTTTTGCTAGTGGAAATGTTATTATATAATCTAAGTGGAAAATAACTTGGAAAAGCATATTAAAAGTCATGATTTAATCCTTCTCCAGAGATCTGATCATAAGAAATTATTTGTAAAAATTAAGAACTCAAACTATTAAAATTACTCAATATAGCTCTATCCATTTTTTTTAAATTATAAAAAACCTAAATTTTTAATAATTAGGGATTTGTTAAGTATATAATGTATAAACCCAATGGAGTATATGCAAACATTAAAAATGATTATGAATGTCTAGGTAGCAACATAAAAATTTGTACTTGATAGAAAAAACAGCATTGCAATAACATAAACAATGTAATTTGGTTTTGCAATAATGTACACATATAAGCAAGGACTAGAAGAAACTAAAAAAAAATTGTATTGAAGTGGCAGGATTATTGTGAATCTTTCCTTATTAAATTAATTTTAATGTTATCTTTATACTATCAATAGAAATTGAGGAATAGGAAACCTATTTTAGGAAAATAAGGGACTTTAAAGGATTTTAAATCTAGATAGCAGAAAGAATGCTAGGCTGGAAGTCAGGACCTTCAGATCATCATCTTATCTCTACCATCACTTAGATTTGTGCCTTTGGACAAGTCATTTTAACTCCTTGAACCTAAGTTTTCCCTAACTACAAAATAAGGAGTTGGATTAGATCATTTCTCAACTCCTTTTCTGTTTTCATATTCTCTGAACTTTTTATTTTAATCTATCTAAAGAGTATTGATCATTAACATTTACAAAATCTTTAAAAATCCTTAAGTGCATGTAATTCCAGAAAGATAAATACCTTGATCTTCTTAACATTAAAAATGAACATGTTTGGGGCCAGTCCTGTGGCCAAGTGGTTAAGGTCACGTGCTCTGCTTTGGCGGCCCAGGGTTTCACGAGTTCGGATCCTGAGCATGGACCTAGCACTGCTCATCAGGCCATGCTGAGGCAGCGTCCCACATAGCAGAATCAGAAGTACCTACAACTAGAACATACAACTATGTACTGGGAGGCTTTGGGGAGAAGAAGAAGAAGAAGAAGAAGAAGAAAAAAAGATTGGCAACACATGTTTATCTCAGGTGCCAATCTTTAAAAAAAAAAGTTCTTAGTCAATATTAACTTAAAAAAAAAAGAATATGTTCAATGTCAGCAAAATGGTGGAGTAGGCACGTCCAAACTCCCATCACTTCATAAAAATATCAAAAAACAAGCAAAATGAACTTTTTCAGAACTCTGGAAAATAGTCAAAGATTTACAGCAATGAAGCAAGTGTTGAAGCCAAAAAAAGGCAACTTTAAAATGGTAGGAAAGCTTTATGATGTTTTTATTTGATCCTGCCCCACCCCTTCCCCAGCTCAGCCATGGTCTTGAAGACAGCAGCCCACATTCCCAGTGAGGGACCCCCGTCCCCGATTCCAGAGGGAACAGAACAGATCTCATTTGCAAATTATTGTGTTTGTTCTAATCTGTTTGGGGACTACCTGAAGGACTGCTCTGCTCTACCTGAAGAAAGCTCTTCTCTGCTTTGTTTAACTTAAAACTCATTCAGGGAAGAAAAGTGGTAAGCACTGCTCAAAAACATTATAAGATCAATTAAAAATCTGAAACCACCTGGGTCAAACAACATAAAATAGGTCATCTAAAGCCTAAGAGGAAAAGATGAGAAGACTTTCTTTGGGAAATTAGGATATTCAAAAGTTTCTCTGTGTGTTTGGGAATTTAGAAAACCACACACATGCTCAGAAAAGACCTGAGAAGATCCTAAGCCTTCATTTCTGGCTGATCTCTGGGCTTGGTACAAGCAAGAATTGAAGGCTAAGGCAGAGCTGTAAACTGCTTGGAAAGTGTTGAAGGAGTGCCCCAGAACAGAGCTAATCTGCAAAGACTAGGAGAGGTGGTTTTTGCTTGTTTTTAGCTCCTGACATTCAAGGAAATCTCTGTCAAAACACTAGTTGAACATAAGCTAAAGGAACACAGACTTCAATGAGCAAAGATAACAAGGAATACAATCATCGTAAAATAATTTGGAGAAGTCACCAAACAACAGATGACTGAAGCCTCCAACAATCAAAAATGGCAAATCCTGGGGAAGGGGAGATCTTATGTCCAGAGTTACCATGTTATAACATTCAAGTGTCCAGTTTCCAACAAAAATCAGAAAATGTATAAAGAAATAGTAAATCCAGGCATTGGACATAAAGACAGACTTTATATCAATCATCTTAAATATGCTCAAAAAGCTAAAGGAAAACATGGACAAACAACTAGGAAAATAAAGTAAGAACAAAATGAGAATACCAATGAAGAGAGACAAATTATGAAAAGGAACCAAATAGTAAGTTCTGTAGCTGGAAAGTACAATAACGTAAATGAGAAATTAATTAGAGGAGTTCAACAGCAGATCTGAGCAAACAGAAGAAAGAATTAGTGAACTTGAAAACAGGATTATTAAAATTATGAAAGTCTGAGAATAAAGAAAAAGAATGAAGGAAAGTGAACAGATTCAAAGGGACATTGTCAAGTGTACCAACATATGCATTTTGGGAGCTCTAGCAGGAGATGAGAGAGAGAAAGGAGTAGAATGAATATTTGAAGAAATAATGGCTGAACACACTCCAAATTTGATTAAAGACATGAATCTTCATATCCAAGAAGCTAAATGACCTCCAAGTAGGATAAACTGAAAGAGTGCTATAGACAGAATATTTGTGTCTCCCCAAATTCATATGTTGAAATCCTAACCTCCAATGTGATGGTATTAGGAGGCAGGGCCTGTGGTGGGTGATTAGGTCATGAGGGCAGAGCCCTCATGAATGAGATAAATGCCCTTGTAAAAGAGACTCCTGAGAGCTCCCTTACCTCTTCCACCACGTGAGGACACAGTTAGATGATGGCTATCTATGAAACACGAAGCAGGCCCTCATCAGACACCAAATCTGCCAGTACCTTGATCTTGGACTTCCCAGCCTCCAGAACTGTGAGAATAAATTTCTGTTGTTTATAAGCCATGCAATCTATGGTATTCAGCTACAGCAGCCCAAACAGACTAAGACACTGAGATACATTATAATGAAACTGTTCAAAGATTAAGACAAAGAGAGAATCTTAAGAGCAGCAAGAGAGAAGTGACTTGTTATGTACAAGGGATCCTTGATAAGATTAGCACCCTATTTCTCATAAGAAACCATGGAGCCAAAGGCAGTGGGATGACATTTAAATGTCGAAAGAAAAAACTGTCAACTAAGAATTCTAAATGTGGCAAAACTATTCTTCAAAAATGAGGGAGAAATTAAGAAATTCACAGATAAATAAAAGCTGAGGGAGTTCATTATCAGTAGATGTGGGCAACAAGAAATGCTAAAGAGAGTTTTTCAGGGTGAAACAAAAGGATACTAGGTAGTTACATAAAGCTGTATGAAAAAATATGTCTCCAGTAAAGGTAACTACATAGATAAACATAAAAGCCAATGTTATTTTTAGTTTCTAGCTCCACTTTTTATTCTTACATGATTAAAAGATAATGCATTAAAAAAATTCTAAATCTGTTACTGGGCATACAACATATAAAGGTGCAATGTGTAACAGCAACAACATAAAGGGGTGGGGACAGAGCTATATACAGGCAGAGGTTTTTTGCATGTTATTGAAGTTAAGTTGGTATCAATTCAAATTAGATCATTATAAATTTAAGATGTTATATGTAATCCCAGTTGTAACTACTAAGAAAATATCTTAGAAGTGTACACAAAGGGAAATAAGAAATCAAAATGGTTCACTACAAAAAATCAACTAAACACAAAAGGAGAAAGCAAGAGAGGAAATGAGAGACAAAAAAGGTATTAGACATACAGAAAACAGCAAAATGGCAGAAGTCAGTCTTCCCTAATCAGTAATTACTTTAAATGTAAGATTAAATTCTCCAACCAAAAGGTAGAGATTGGTAAAATGAATAAAAATGCACAAACAAACATGATCCAATTATATCCTGTCAAAAAGATTCATTTTAGATCTAAAGACACAAATAGGTCAAAGTAAAGAATATAAAAAGATATTCCATGCAAAGAGTAACAAAAAGAGAGCTGAGTGACTGTACTAATATCAGACAAAATAGACTTTAAGTCAAAAAACTGTTACAAGAGAAAAATAAGAACATTATATATTCATAAAAGAGCCAATTAGTCAAGAAGATATAACAATTATAAATACATACATTCAAAATATCAGAGCCCAAAAATATATGAAGCAAATGTTGACAGAATAGAAGGGATAAATAGACAGTTCTATAATAACAGACAGAGACTTCAATACTCCACCTGCAATAGTGGATTAAGCATCTAAATAGAAGACCAATAAAGAAATAGAACAAAAAGGAAATTGAATCGCACTATAAACAAACTAGACCTAACAGACATATACAAGACATTCCACCAAAAAACAGCAAAATACATATTCTTCTCAAGTGCACATAGAACATTCACCAAAATAGACTATATGTTAGGCCACAAAAAAGTCTCAGTAAATCTTAAAAGATAGAAATCATTCAAAGTATCCTCTCCAAACACAATGGAAAAAACCAGAAATCAGTAACAGAAAGAAAACTGGAAAATTCACAAATATGTAGAAATTAAACAACATGCTCTCAAACAGCCAATGGGTCAAAGAAGAAATCACAAGGGAAATTAGAAAATACTTAGAGACAAGTGAAAATGAAAACACAACATACCAAAATGTATTGGATGCAATGAAAGCAGTGCTCAGAGGGAAATTTATAGCAGTAAATGCCTACATTAAAGAAAGAGGAAATATCTTAAATAAATCACCTAACTTTACATCCTAAGGAACTAGAAAAAAGAAGAGCAAACTAAACACAAAGCTAGAAGAAGAAAGGAAATAACGAAGATTATAATGGAGGTAAATGAATTAGAGAATAGAAAGACAACAGAGAGAGTCAATGAAAACAAAATTTGGTTCTTTGAAAAGATTAACAAAATTGACAAATCTTCAGCTAGAATGAAAATGAAAAAAATGAGAAGATTCAAAGAACCAAAATCAGAAAAGAAAATGAGAACATTACTATCTACTTTACAGAAATAAGGATAAGAGAATACTATGAACCATAGTATGCCAACAAATTAGTCCTAGATGAAATAGACAAGTTCCTAGAAACATAGATACTAACACTGACTGAAGAAGAAATAAAAAATCTCCACAGACCCATAACAAAGACAATGAATCAGTAATCAAAAACTTCCCAAGAAAGAAAAGTTTAGGACCAGAAGGCCTTACTGGTGAATTCTATGAAACATTTAAAGAAAAATTAACAACAACCCTTCATAAACCCTTCCAAAAAATAGAAGAGGAGGGAATACTTCCTAACTCATTCTATGAAGCCAGTGTTACCTTATAGCAAAGCCAGATAAGTACATTACAAGAAAATAAAATTATAGTTCAATATCCCTTGTGAATACAGATGCAAAAATCCTCAACGAAATACTAGCAAACAAAATCCAGCAGCATATTAAAAGAATAATACACCATGACCATGTAGGATTTATCCCAGGAATGCAAGGGTGGATCAACTTAAGAAAATCAATCAGTGTAATACACAACATTAGTAGAATGAAGGGAAAAAACACAATCATCTCAACTGACACAGGAAAAGCATTTGACAAAATTCAACACGCTTTCATGACAAAACACTCAGAAAACTAGAAGCAGAAGGGAACTTTCTCAGTATGATAAAGGGAATTTATGAAAAACCCACAAGCAGCATCATTTTCAATGGTGAAAGACAGAAAGCTTTCCCCCTAAGATCAGGAACTAGATAAAGACGCTCACTTTCACCATTGCTATTAAACATTGTATTGGAAGTTCCAGCCAGAGCAAATAGGCAAGAAAAAGAAATTAAATGCATCCAAATGAAAGGAAGAAGTAAACCTATCTCTGCTTGCAGATGACACGATTCTGTACATAGAAATTCCAAATAACCCACAAAAAACCCACTAGAACTAATCAACAAATTCAGGAAAATCGCACAGTACAAGATCAATACAAAAAAATCAGTTGTGTTTCTATACAAACCAGCAATGAACAAGCTGAAAACATTTACATTTACACAATTTGCATTTACAAAAGCATCCAAAAGAATAAAGTACCTAGGGATAAATTTAACCAAGGAGGTGAAAGGCCTTTACACTGAAAAATATAAAACATTGTTGTAAGACATTAAAGACGACCTAAATAAACAGAAAAAGTCCTGTGTTCATGGAATATTGCTATTTTAAGATAACAATACTAACCAAAGAAATCTACAGAGTCAATGCAATCTCTATCAAAATTCAAACAGCCTTTTCTTTTTCAGGAATAAAAAAGCCAATTCTCAAATTGATATGGAATTACAAGGGGCATTGGATAGCAAAAAGAATCTTGAAATAGAAGAAGAAAGTTGGGAGACTCATACCTTCCTGATTTCAAAAGTTACTACAAAGCTACAGTAACCCAAACAGTGTGGTAATAGCATAAGGATAAGCATATAGACCAATAGAATAGAACTGAGAGTCCAGAAATAAACCAATTTATCTATTGCCAGTTGATTTTCAACACTGGTGCAAGACCAGTCATTGGGGAGAAACAGTCTCTTCAACTAATGGTGCTGGGATAACTGGATATCCGCAAGTAAAAGAATAAAGTTGGACTCCTAACCCTACACCATCGACAAACATTAACTCAAAAAGGATCAATTACCTAAATATAAGAGCTAATCCTATAAAACTCAATAAAATATACAGTATCATATGTATCTTGGAAAGCAAGGGCTAAAGAAAGAATTTTAAAATGAACAAAAAGAATGAACACTATAAAATTCTTAGAAGAAAACATAGGGGTTTTTAATGGCCTTGGATTAGGCAATGGATTTTTAGATATGACATCAAAAGCACAAGCAACTCAAGAAAAAATATATAAATTGGAGTACATAAAAATTTAAAACCTCTATGCATTAAAGGTCATTATCAAGAAAGCAAAAAGATAACTCACAAATTCAGAGAAAATATTTGCAAATCACATATCTGATAAGGGTCTAGTATCAGGAATATATAAAGAACTCAACAACCAAAAGACAGCTCAATCAAAAGATAGGCAAAGAACTTGAATAGATGTTTTTCCAAAGAAGATATATAAATGGCCAATGAGCACAGAAAAAGATGATCAACATCATTAGTCATTAGGGAAACGGAAATCAAAATCATAATGAGGTGCCACTTCACATCCATTAAGATGGGTACAATCAAAAAAATGGGAAATAACTGTTGGTGAGGATGTGGAAAGACTGGAACCCTCACACATTGCTGGTGGAAATGGTCCGGCCGTCTCCAGCCACTATGGAAAACAGTTGGACATTCCTCAAAAATTTAAACACAGGAGCTGGCCCCATGGCCAAGTGGTTAAGTTCGTGCACTCCACTTCAGCGGCCTGGAAGTGGACCTAGCACTGCTCATCAAGCCATCCTGTGGTGGCATCCCACATAGAAGAACTAGAGGGACTTACAATTAGGATATACAACTATGTACTGGAGCCTTAGGAGAAAAAAAAAGGGAAGATCGGCAACAGAATTTAGCTCAGGGCCAATCTTCCTCACCAAAAAAAGAATTTTAAACACATAACTACCACGTGATCCCACAATTCCACTCCTAAGTCTATACCCCAAACAATTGGAAACAGGTAATCAAACAAGTATGTGTACACACATGTTCATAGCAGTTATTCATAACAGCCAAAAAGTAGAAACAGCCCAAATGTCCATCAACAGATGAATCAATAAACAAATTGTTGTATATACATGCAATGGTATATTATTCAGTCATCAAAAGAAAGCTTGAAAACATTATGCTAAATAAAAGAAGGTAAACACAAACGTCATATAATGTATGATTCCTATTATACGAAATATTCAGAGCAGATAAATCCACAGAGACAGAGCACAGACTGGTGGTTGCCAGGGGTTGAGGGGAGTAGGGAATGGGGAGAAACTGCGTAATGGGTGAGGAGTTTTACTCTGGAGTGATGGAAATGTTTTGGAACTAGACAGAGGTTGTGGTTGCACAACATTGTGAATGCACTAAATGCTATTGAATTCTTCACTTTAAAACAGTTAATTCTATGTTATGTGAATCTCACCTCAATAAATAATATAATCAAAAGGACACATTTTATTAAATATTGTTTCAATTTACCCTTGTTTCAAATGCATGTGTTGATATTTTTTCTTTCCAACAAATCTGACTGTAAATATTACCACTGCTGCAGAATTTAAAAATTGACAAATAAAAAAACAATTTCAATAATTGTTTAAAAATTCAACCTATAGCCCTGATGTTCGACTTATCCATAATCATTGCCAATATATGAATTATATATTACTAGGTACTGGAAATTATGTGACTATCAGTATAATAACATTTTTATAGGCCAAAATGTTCATAGGTCAGTTAAGTGAGATGTGTCCAGTTCATTAGAGTTCTCTGATAGATATCATTCAATGATATTAGTATGGTAAGGGTGGGGTTGCAAGAGGTTTTGTAAGTTATTTTTTCCCAAATTTTAAAATTTATATTTACTTCAACTATTTTATTTGCTCAATAGAAATAAGAATATCAAAAATATATACTATCTATAAGAAATATGTATTACTATGCATGTTAATAATTCAAAACAATCCTGCTGGTTTTTATTTTTTTCACTTATTTACAGTTTAAGTTTCCAATAATTAGTATGTATTTTTCATGTAATAAGAAAACAAAGTCAAAGTTATTTTAAACCCCACAATTTTTATTGAAAAGATGCTAATAAAGAAGCTTCTTTTAATACTTTGCTTGAGAAAGTTATTTTGAATAACATTTCTGCCTTTATCTACATTAAAATATCTGATTAGTAAAATTTCAATTATTTGGTCTTACTCTGTGTATTTTGGAACACTTTCTTTTAAAGACAGTCTAAGAGAGAAGTTATAGCAATAAACACCTCCATTAAGAATTAAGCACAATCTAAAATAAATAACTCTAACTTTACACCTCAAGGAGCTAGAAAAAGAACAAACTGATTCCAAAGATAGTAGAAGGAAGGAAATAACAAAGATCAGAATGGAAATAAATGAAACAGAGATTAGAAAGACAATAGAAAAGATCAACAAAACTAAGAACTGTTTTTTTGAAAAAATAACCTCAACATGATAAAGGCCATATATGACAAGACAACAGCTAATATCATACTCAATGGTGAAACGCTGAAAGCTTTATCTTGAAGATCAGGAACTAGACAGGGGTTCCCATTCTCACCACTTATATTCAACATAGTGCTGGAAGTCCTAGCCAGAGTAATCAGGCAAGAAAAAGAAATAAAAGGCATCCACATCAGAAAGGAAGAAGCAAAATTATCTCTGTTTGCAGATGACATGATCTTTATATAGAAAACCCTAAAGACTCCACTAATAAAAAACTATTAGAACTAATAAACAAATTCAGTAAAGTTGAAGAATACAAAATCAATACACAAAAATCTTTTGTCTTTCTATACAATAATAACTAACAGGAAAATAAATTAAGAAAACAATCCTGTTCTCAATGGCATCAAAAAGAATAAAATACTAGGAATAAATATAGGCAAAGAGGTGAAAGAAATGTATACTGTAATTTATAAAACACTGATGAAAGAAATTGGAGAAGACACAAATAAATGGAAAGATATCCCATGTTCATGGATTAGAAGAATTAATATTGTTAAAATGTCCATACTCCCCAAAACAATCTCCAGATTCAATGCAATCCCTATCAAAATTCCAATGGCATTTTTCACAGAAATAGAAAAAACAATTCTAAAATTCATGTGGAACCACAAAAAGACCCTGAAAAGGTAAAGCAATCTTGAGCAAGAAGAGCAAAGCTGAAAGCATCACACTTCCTGATTTCAAACTATATCACAAAGCTAGAGTAATCAAAACAGTGTGGTATTGACATAAAAACACATAGATCAATGGAACAGAATAGAGAGCCCAGAAATAAACTCATGTATATATGGTCAATTAATTTTTTATAAAGTCACCAAAAATACACAATGGGGAAAGGACAGGGCCTTCAACAAATGGTGTTGGGAAAACTGGACAGTCACATGCAAAAGAATGAAGTTTGAACCTTATCTTACACCATACATGAAAATCAACTCAAAATGATTAAAGACTTGTGGAGCCAACCTGGTGGTGTAGTGGTTAAGTTTGCATGCTCCGCTTTGGTGGCCCAGGGTTGCAGGTTTGGATCCCAGGTGCAGACCTAGAATTGGTTGTGCAGCCATGCTGTGGCAGCATCCCACATAAAATGGAGGAGGATTGGCACAGATGTTAGCTCAGCGACAGTCTTCCTCAAGCCAAAAGAGGAAGATTGGCAACAGATGTTAGCTCAGGGCCAATATTCCTCACACACACACACACACACACACACACAAAATGATTAAAGACTTGATCCTAAGAACCAAAACTGTAAAACTCCTAAAAGAAAATATAGAGGATAAGTTCCTCAACATTGGTCTTGGCAATGATTTTTGATTTGACACCAAAAGCAAACACAACAAAAGCAAAAATAAATAAACAGGACTATGTCAAACTAAAAAGCTTCTGTACAGCACCGGAAACCATCAACAAACTGAAAAGGCAATCTATGGAATGGGTGAAAATATTTGCAAGCCACATATCTGATAAGTGGTTAATATCCAAAATATATGAAGAACTCATATAACTCAATAGAAAACAAAAATAACCCAATTTAAAAATGGTCAAAGGGGGCCAGCTGGGCAGCATAGTGGTTAAGTTCTCACACTCCACTTCGGCAGCCCAGGGTTCAGATCCCAAACACGGACCTACATCAAGCCATGCTGTGGCAGCGTCCTGCACACAAAATAGAAGAAGATTGGCACAGATGTTAGGTGAGCAACAATCTTCTTCGTCAAAAAAAAAGGGGGGGTAAAGGACTTGACTAGACATTTTTCCAAAGAAGACATACAAATGGACAATAGGTATATAAAAAGGTACTCAACACCACTAAGCATCAGGGAAATGCAAATCAAAACCACAATGAAATATCACCTCACACCTGTTAGGATGTCTATTAACAAGAGGAAAAGAGATAACATACGCTAGCAAGGATGTGGAGAAAACGGAATCCTTGTACACTGTTGGTGGGAATGTAAACTGGTACAGCCATTATGGAAAACAGTATGGAGGTTCCTCAAAAAATTAAAAGTAGAACCACCATATGATTCTACAATCCTACTTCTGGATATCTATCCAAAGGAAACAAAATCATGATCTTGAAGAGATTCTGTACTTGCATGTTCACTATAGCATTATTCACTATAGCCAAAATATGGAAACAACTTGTGTCTGTCAATGGATGAATGGATAAAGAAAATGTGATGTATATATATACAATGGAGTATGATTCAGCCTTTAAAAAGAAGGAAATCCTGCCATTTGCAAAACATGAATGAATCTAGGAGTATTATGCTATGCTATGTGTATTTCACAAGGACAAATACAGCATGGTACAGCTTATAGGTGGAATTTAAAAGAAGTCAAACTCATAGAAACAGATAGGGTTGGTTGCCAGGGGATGGAGGAGATGGGAAGAGGTTGGTTAAAGTGTACAAACTTTCTGTTATCAGATGTACAAGCTGTGAGGATCTAATATATAGCATGGTTACTATAACTGATAATACTGCATTGTATAATTGAAATTTGTGAAGAAAGTAGATCTTAAGTGTTCTTACCAAAAAAAAAAGGGTAACATGTGAGGTGATGGATGTGTTAATTAACTTGACTTGGGAATCCTATCACAATGTATATGTATCTCAAATCATCATGTTGTATACTTTAAATATCTTACAATTTTATTTGTCAACTATACCTTAACAAAGCTGGAAAAAAATTAAAAACAAGGAATATGACAACATAAATAATATGAAACATAATTTATAGAAAACAAACTTCCATTTTGTAAAAGAAATGCTAGCAAATTCTCACAGAAAATGTTACCAAAGTCATTAGTGTATTTTTTCTACAGAACATATTTCATTGTTTTTATATCATTTGAATCAGAAACTATCATTTTTATTGCAAGTGTCCATGACAATGCAAAATACTAAGTACTATTGGATGCATTTCTTTAAAAAACAATTAACATGTTGGATTATTAATATAATGGGATTTACATATGCTAATCTGTGACTTTATTCTCTGAGTAGAATTAAGACATAGGTAGATTTTTGTCTATCAAACCTCTGACTACATTTCCTAATTCTACATGAGAGCAAATAGGATTGAGTAGGCTGGGAGGAACAAATACTAGACTCAATTCACAGAGATGTGGTGGGCAGTGAGGGTCAGATGCAACTATCCACACTGAAAATGTAGTCTATCAGGAAGAGCATGTGGAAAATAGAAAATAGATGTGCTGTCAGTGATTCAGCCTAGTCTAATTGGATGCCCTAGAAAGAAGCAGGTGGTTGTGGTGTAGTGATTCGCAGACAAGCATGCATCAGAATCACCTGGAGGGCTCATTATAACACACATTGCTGGGCTCCACTTCCAGAACCACTGAAACAGAAACTCTGCGTTTAGGGCCCAATAATGTGAATTTCTAACAACTTCCTAGGTGATGTTCATCCTGCTGGTTTGAGGAGCACAGTTTGAGAACCAGTAACGTAGAAGAAGAGAATTTCATGGAGGCTCAGGTAAACTTGTTAGGTAGTGCCAACCCTCTGGGCTAGGACACAGAAGAGTTCTACTCCCCTAGCAGGGATTGATCTAGAGCAGGACAAAGGGAACGACAGAATACTAAATCATGGATTCAGGCACAAGGTCCTTGTTATTAAAACAGAAGCATGAGGTGGGTATGAAGTCTAAGGAATAACGAAGAAATATGGATCTCAGAACTAGTGCACAAGATCAAGGCTAGTCTAGTAGTCAAGGTGACTTGATGCTAAGTCTCAAAGTGTTGAGTTGGTGCATCTTATATTCTTCCTGCTTAAAGTCAGAGGTGGTCCTAGGGTCAAGGCCCAGTCTACAAGATGCATCAAAGGAGATTTAAGTAGGAATTAATAACAGTTTGAAATCAAGTAGAAGTCGGCTTTAATTTAAGATAATGTATCCCACCAAAACATGCACATAAAAAAGTTAAAGCAGTATCTTAAAATGCTTTAATCCAATGTAAACATTTTCTCAAAGTATAGTTTCCAGTACTATAGAAGAGATACTTTGAATGTTCTCAAATCACATTATATTACACTGGTCTTACATAATTATACAAACCTCTCTAAAGCTAACGAAGTAACACAAAGCCACCATTTATTAAGCACCTCCTATGTACTAGGCCCTTCACATGTGCTATCCCTTTTAAACCTTTTGACTCACTCAGTCTCAACAGATAACCTCAATTTCTACATCACTGAAAAAAAAATAGAAGCTACAATCTGGAATCCCCTTAATTTTTGCTACCAAACCTACAAGTTTACCTTTATCTGAGTCCCTTCTTTCTCCTTCTCTACTGTTGCAATAAAGGAGATGACAATCTTTTTATCTAAAAATCTTCTACCAGTGCTCTGGATCTCATTTGCTCCACTGACTATTCCACCCTCCCACCCCATCTTCAGCCTCTCCTTTTCTACTGGTTCCTTCTCATCAGCTGCTAAGCATAGTCTAGTCTCACCTACCTGAAAATAACAAACAGACTAATATTTTCCCTGGGCTTTACTTTCCCTTCCAGATACCATCTTTTTCTCTCATTCTAGTCAGTTAAATATTTCAAGAATTGTCTATATTTTCTGTTTCCATTTTCCATCTCAACTTATTCTTTCAATAAGCCTTCCTCACCAAAACCTCTAGCAAAATCCTTTTTGCACTAACTTCAGTGGATGATTTTCAGTTTTTATCTTGTTTGATTTCTAAGTTACAAGAGTGTTAACTCTCCCTCTTTCTTTAAACACTTTTCCTTTGGTTTCTATTTAACTACACTTTTCCTGGTATACCTCCTACTTCTCTGACTAGTCTTACCCAGTTGCTTTAGGAGCTCCTTTTCCTTACTTATCTCTTTAAATTGAAGTTCCTTAAGTCTTAGTTCTAGGCCTTTTTCTCTTGTCTATATACTCTACCTCAATGGCGTAAACTTCCATTTATACGCAGATGGCTCTCGAATCTCTACTTACAGCTATCTCTCAAGCTCTAGACCAACTGTCTAATTGGAACAAGTCTCCTAGACACCTTAAATTTAATATATTCAAAAGTAACATTTCCAAAATCATCTTCCCAACAAACATGCTTCCTCTTTTAAACATACTGTAAGGTATCAATATTTACTGAGTATACAATTACAGGGCACACATTGTGTGAGGTGCTAGGATTACAGCAGTGAACAAAACTCTCAAGGCCCCTGCTCTCCAACACTGAGTCTGGTAATGGGAGACAAATATTAAACAAATAATTATACAAATAACTATAAAATTATAATTGTGATAAATACTATCAGAAAACAAGGTACACTACCACCCACCCAGTGGCTCAAGTCAGAAACATAGATGTCATTCCTGACTCCTTTCCTTGTCTTGGACATCAAACAATCACCAAGTTATATGATTTTTAATTCCTAAATCTCTCTCAAATGCAACTACTTATTTCCACTTCCTCTGTTACCAACCAAGTCCAGGACATCATCTTTCACCAGATTCCTATAAGTCTTCTAACTGGCCTCTGTCTCCATTCCTGCTCCCTCCTATCCTTCATTTACACTGCAGTAAACCAGAATGACTTATAAAAAGTACTTAACATCTTTCAAAATATTCTCACTGTCTTTAGGATAAAGTACAAACTCCTAAATGCAAATAAAACCCCTGGACATTATTTATAAAACAAACATAAGCAGACTATAAAAGGTGGAAAAAAAGAAGGCATAGATCTCTGGACCTGGCTAGAGATCTCTAGACCCAAGAAACGACATAGTGGTGCATTCTCCAGATGTTTTTTGCCACATATATCCCACACTTAGAGCTAAAGAAGCTGAAAACCCAGAAACATGAGCAGGCATGAACATGAAACCCCCCAAAAAAGCCATTTTCTCTAGCCAAAGGATCTGGAAAAGGGTAGCCTAACAACACAGAAAACTTTTAGACAGTAACCACTCTATTCCAGCCAAATATTACAGAAAGACTGTGATCTCCAACCCAATCTCCATCCTCCCCAGTAGAAGCCAAGTAGGGACCCTCTCCTCACTAGGATGGTGTCAGAGAAGGCTGAGTAGGGGACCCAGATTTTTATCCGTGATGGGTATATTGAATTCCCCCTTCATATTAGTGAAGACCATGTGGACAGCCTGGACTTCCACCCCTATCCAGCAGTAATGAGTCATCCCTCCTCCTCACCACTAGCATGGTGTCAGAGGAGGCCTAGTGGGGAGTCAGGACTTACACCACTACTCAACAGAAATGATAATCAAGAGATGTCAACACCAAGATAACAGAGATGTTAGAATTATATGACAAAGATATTAAAGCAGATATCATTAAAATGCTTCAATGAACATTACAACCATGCTCAATACAAATGAAAAAGTATAATCTCCTCCAAAAGAAATAGTCTTAGCAAAATACTACTGGAATACTACTCAGCTGCAAAACAGAACAAAATCATTCCATTTGCAATAACATGGATGGACCTTGAGAGAATTATGTTAAGTGAAATAAGCCAGCAAGAGAAAGATAATCTGTGTATGACTCCACTCATATGAGGAATTTAAAACTATGGACCAAGAACAGTTTAGTGGATACCAGGGGAAAGGTGGGGTGGGGGGTGGGCACAAAGGGTGAAGTGGTGCACCTACAACATGACTGACAAACATTAATGTACAATTGAAATTTCACAAGATTGTAACCTATCAATAACTCAATAAAAAAAAATGGGAAAAAAAATGGGCAGAGGATATGAACAGACATTTTTCCAAAGAAGATATACAGATGGCTGATAGGCACATGAAAGGATGTTCAACATCACTAATCATCAGGGAAAAGCAAATCAAAACTACACGAAGATACCACCTTACACCCGTTAGAATGGCTATAATCATCAAGACAAAAAACAAGAAATGTTGGAGAGGATGTGGAGAAAAGGGAACCTTCATATACTACTAGTGGAAATGCAAACTGGTGCAGCCACTAAGGAAAATAGTATGGAGATTTCTCAAAAAATTAAAAACAGAAATATCATACAACCCAGCTATCCCACTACTGGGTATTTATCCAAAGAACTTGAAATGAAGAATTCAAAGAAACTTATGCACCCCTATGTTCGCTGCAGCATTATTCACTATAGCCAAGAAGTGGAAGCAAGCCAAGTGCCCATCGACTGACGACCGGATAAAGAAGATGTGGTATATATTTAATACTACTCAGCCATAAAAAAAGACAAAATCGTCCCATTTGCAAGAACATGGATGGACCTTGAGGGTATTATGTTAAGTGAAACAAGCCAGACAGAGAAAGACAAACACCGTAGGATTTCACTCATACGTGGAAGATAAACTAACAAATGAATCAAGAGAACAGTTTAATGGTTACCAGAGGGGAAGGGGGTTGGAGGGTGGGCACAAGGGGTGAAGGGGCACATATATATGGTGACTGACTAAAAATAATGTACAACTGAAATTTCACAATGTTATAAACTATTAGGACCTCAATAAAATGAAATAAAATTTAAAAAATAGGTCACCATTGGTGGATTCTATGAACAAATTATTTTGAAAATTGTTAAACAGATTCATGCATTTGATGTCTTTTCAACACATACCAGACCTCTGGGGAATCAAATAATAGATGAGAGGAAGTTTCTCTTTATACACACATTCCAGCTAATGAAGGAAGAAATAATATCTTCATTTTGCAAGACTGATCAATTAATCTATCCAGGTAATGATCATCAAAGGCTGCTAAAAACACAAAAGGAGACACAACCAGATAGAAGAATACAACACCATTTTGACAAAAAAATCCAAAAAACAAAACCTGAGTCTGATAAAGCCTCTCTAGATCCAATTTCAATTTACAGAAAATACAGAGGACAGGAAAACACACTAAATGGCATTATGGGGATATGATCAACAAAACCCATATTGTGTAAAACCACAGGTCAAATGACTTTTTTTTTGATAAATAAATTTCCAACGAGGAAAAAATGGTGGAAAAAAATCTTTAGATTAAAAGAGACTTACAGGGCCGGACTGGTGGCATAGCAGTTAAGTTTGCTCTGTTTCAGTGGCCTGGAGTTTGCCAGCTGGGATCCAGGGCACAGACCTCCGCACTGCTTATCAAGCCATGCTGTGGCATGCATCCCACACATAACATAGAGGAAGATGGGCCCAGATGCTAGCGCACGGCCAATCTTTCTCAGCAAAAAGAGGAGGATTGGCAGCGGATGTCAGCTCAGGGCTACTCTTCCTCAAAAAAGAAAAAAAGACAAGTCAAATCAACCAATCTCAGTATGTGTACTTTATTTGGATCTTGATCCATTCAAACAAACTCTAAATTTAAAAAATTATTAGACAATTGGAAATGTGAACATTGGATATTTGATGATATTAAAGAATTATTAAATTTTTATGTGTGATGATATTGTGGTAGCGGTTTTTCAAAAAGCTTATAGAGCTTCACACTGTCATATTTGCAGATGAAATGAAAAAGTACCTGGGATTTAATTCAATATAAGACAGGAAAAAGGGAATGGGGTGGGGGTTTAGGTGAAGACTAGTAGATAATTGTTGAAACTGGATGACACGTACCTGGGTTTATTATATTAATCTGTTTAGTTTTGCACGTGTTTGAAATTTTCCATAGTAAAATTATTTGTAAAAATAAACAACAGTAAACAGTAAAGAGTGTTATTATGAAATAAAACCTATGTAGTCCTTTTTATAATATAGCTAATTGTGTGGGAATTTTTTTTGATCCCTGAAAATTCCTCAGTTCCTATATACACTCAATCATCAACTTGTGTTGTTTCTAAGTCTTCATTGCCACTGCTTTCCGCCTAGTCCAAGCTAAATTTGGCCTGTGCGCAGTGCACTTCTACTTTAGCTTATGTCCAAAACTGTAGCCAAAGTGGTTTTTTTTAAATACAAATTTGATCTTACCCATCCTTTGCTTAAAATCCACTAACGGCTCTTTGTTGATCGCAGGATAAAGGCTAAAATCTTCAATATGCACTTTAAGGCCTTGCAGGATCTATTGCAACCCTGTGTACCTCAGCAGCTCCATCTTGAGATGCTCTTCCTTGTCTTTCTAGACTCCAGCTGCTTCTTGACCTTGCCATATTCATTTTCAACTCAGAGCATTCATACATGCTGTTCTCTCTGCCTGGAATGCCCCATGCCCCCTTACACATGCCCTCATCTTTCAGATCTCATCTTAAATCCTACTTTCTCAGGGTAGCTTTCCCATTATTCTCGGTCTAGGTGAGGTCAAATTTCTTACACCTTCATAACAACTTGTCACAACTGAAATTTAAAAATTGTTGAAGTTATTTGTTTAATGTTTGTCTTTCCTGCTAAAATATAATCTTAAAGAAAGAAGGAGCTAGGTCTTATTATTGTATCCCCAAAGCCTAGCATTTTGTCCTGCACCTAGTAAAAGGTCAATAAATCTTTATTAAACTATAAATGACTGACTTGATAAATGAACAAATAAATAAATTTAAATATAATACTGGTCAAATCATGAAAGAGAATTACCTAAACCATAATTACAATAGTACACAGTTAATCTTAAAGGTGTTAGTCATACTCCCAAATAAAAGATTTGCAAAGCTTCAATGTATACGTGAATAAACAAACAGAGGAGATAAGTGAGAATGACTTCATTACAAATCCAGGTTACAGCCCCCTGCTGATACTTCAAAAGTACTTAACAACAAAGGAACAGAGATATATCTTAATATATCATCCACCTTTCAAATGAGGCACATATATCTCCAAATAAAAGTTGTTCTGATACAAGCTCCAACTATGCTATTCAAACAGAAAACTCAGATTCTCTGAAAGATTACAAAGACCATATATCCTAAAATTTACATTTATATGCAATTATTTAAAACCAGCTACATATATAGACTGTACAGTCTCTTAGCTCTTATAAAATAGGTGGATTTAACTAATCTATTCAAGTAAAATCAAAGCTTAAACATTTTAAAGATTAGATCTTCGTAACTTTTTTAATTAATTAAAGAGAAAAAACTACAAACTCCTGAACCAAAATTTTATTTTAAATTATTAGGCCCTTAGTGCATATCAAAATTTTCCATAACACATGACATGTAAAGATGTTAGCATATTGAACTATAATAGAGTATATTTTTATACAACTTTTAAATCATTAAAATGGTTATTTCTCCTGTGAATAAATGCACAGTTTGCTTAAATTAACTTTGTCATGGAATATCAAGTAAATTTAAAATTTTTATATTATTGTTTAATAACTTCCTAATAAGGTTTTGAGTTTCTGCTCGACTTACACATAATATTTTTTTCAATGTATTGAATACTGTAGTAGCTCTTCTTCTCATCTCTGGTGGAACATATTTAATATCTAAATATTCAGGTAATTTAGATCTAGAATTATACAGCATGTTAATAACAGTTTCAATGTCATCAATTTCACTACTGCTTCGTCCTACTGGTGACATCTGGGATTTATACATATTTTTTAATTTATGTTCTGCTGCTGCTGCCAGAGCAAGGCTTCGTTTTAGGTGATCTCTAGAGGCTTGAATGTCCTCCCTATATTCCGGCTTGAGGCTCTCAGCAAGAGGCACCTGTTGCACCTCTGAGTTAATATCTGAAATTTTTTTCAAAATGTCATCATTATTCAAATGTTTGTCAAATGTTAGCGCTTCAGGTTTGTCCATTTCATATTCACCTGAGAGCTGAGGAACATCCTCTGTTTCTGCGCCGGTATCCCAGTCAGTGCTCCTACCTGAAGAGGTGAGAAACGGTTTGCCTGAGGTGACATCTGGACTTGGAGATAATTGAGTAACATCTGGGAATGGCTTTGGTGCCTCCTTTTCTTTTAAAACTGGCTCTGGCTCTGGCTCTGGCTCTTCTTTTTCAATATAAGGTTCTTCTGCATGTAAAACAACAGAAACATTGTTTGGTTTAATCGACCAGAACGCTGTACTTTCGGTATCTTTTTTCTTCCCTATTCCCAGTGTGAAGCCGCTAGTAGGGAAAGTTGTAGGTTCTTCACTGATAGGATTGATTAAAACATCATTCTCAGTTGAAGCTCCTCCATGTGTAACTGTCTCCTCAACTTGTGATACCTTCGATCCTCTAGAATAAATATCATTTGGGGACTTTGATTTTCTCCCACGAATTGGCTCCCTAGTAGGAACACTGAGTATTAGGTTCTGTAAAACTTGTACATAATGATTCAAGTTCTGTTCTTCGTCAGGTGTCACAGTCATGCCTTAAGGGAAAAAAATAATTCAAACAATAAGTAACCTTTATTATTATATACAACATTGATGGAATCTACTGACCTAAATTTACTTCATATGCTATCACTTAAAAGTTGAGACAAAGAACCAAAAAATAAAACACATTAGACACAATTAACTCTCAGTTAAGTGGACAAAATTATTTTTTCAGGTGCTTGTTAAAACAGATAAGCAAGATTTGTGCAAAAGCTGCATATTAACACAATTCTGTATGCCTTTTTGCTTTTACTCTCCCATATAACTTATGATTCAGTAGGCAACTTATTAAAACAAAATTCTTGATTATGTCCTCCAACACAGTGGTGTGCTAGAGGAGGTTCATACTGGCTCACCAGAGCCAATTACTAAATTTAGAGGAATATTGTGAGCCAGATGTTAAACATAGACATCATTAAAAATTATCTGAATTTTCAGTTAAATAAATTATATTCAAAACAAAGGTAATAAATATTCATCCTAATAAACTCATCACTTTCTTATTATTTCATTTACTATTATCTATGCTCTTGAGGTTATTTACTTCTGGTGTATCTGTACAATAGAAATGCTATGTTAGTGTGCTATTGTATATCTCTTTCTACCTCCCTGTTCAGTGATGTCAAGTGGACAGCTTGAAATCAACCATGGTGGGAGTATTTACACCATGTAAATGGACAAATGCTATAAATCAGGGCTTACCCGTTTCTCCCAAAAGCCAGCTGTTAAACATTTACCAGTATACCACTGCCTTCAACCCAGCAAATCCTGTGGTTTTATTACAGCCTATGGGTCATATTCACCCAACTGTTTTTGTGGATAAAGTTTTATTGGAACCCAGTCTTGCCCATTTGTTTATGTATTGTCTATGGCTGCTTTTGCCTGTAACAACAGAGTTGAGTAGCTGCAACAGAAACCACACGGCCTACAAAGGTGAAAATACTCACTCTCTGGCCCTTTACCGAAAAAGTTTGCCGATTCCTGGTCTAGACCATAAACATTTCACTCCAACAACAAATGGTAGTTCTATTATACTGGTATTTTGCAGCATCTACATGGTGAAGCCTCTCATTTCCAATGTGGAAAATAGAAAAGATTACTGTACAAGACATTCTGAAATTCTGCTCAACTCCCCTACTCCTGAATTAGGAGTTTTTAATTTTAAGTGTGGCAATTTTGAATTACATATAATTTTGAATTGATTTTGCCATTATCATGGATACAAATTGATTTAATTCAACGAAGTAAGTCACTTTTTACTAAACTCTAATGCGTAACTCCTATCTGAACCCACCCTTGGCAGGCAGAATGAAATAAGAAACTTTCTTTTCAGGAGGCACTTTTATTCAGCTCTTTGGCAAGCACAAAATAGTAAAAAATGCTTTATATTTACATGTTTCTCCTCTCTTCCTTAACTGTTCTGTTGCACCTTAGAAAGACCAGATGGAAGTTTAATCAAAATTGAAAGCATATTTCTAAATTTTAAAAAATTCTTAGTAAGAACAGTTTATTGACACAATATGATAGTAGAAAGACACTAGACTTGTCTGGAGATCTAGATTCTAAAAGTAGATTCTGAATTTTATGTCATTCTTAGAAGAGCCTTGCATTCTCCAAGATCCATATAATGATGACCAGGGACAAAAGGAAGATACAGAACATAAGGTAGATTTTGATATTATCCTCATAATAATTTAAAAAAAAAATCACTGACACCGTATCAGACATTTTGTCTGTGAACTTTGGATTTTTTAATGGACTAGAAGGATAACATATTAAACTCATGTGGGTAGTTGCCTCTGATGAGAGGGAATGGGACTAAGCCAATTAAAGGGGACTTTAGACTTACCTATAATGTTTTACTTCCTAAAAACACATACAAACACACGAACCCCCAATCACTTAATATACTAAACCATTAAAAGTCACATTTTAAAAAGGTAAATAACTTATTTATGTATTCTCATATAGATAAAATGCAGTGTCCTGAATCTAGAGTTTTACTGAAGGAAGATATTAAGTGAAATGAATATGTAGCCTACTGTAGTGAAAGAAATCTTTGATTCTGGTCCTGGCTCTTCCACCTTCTAGCATCATGACCTTAGATAATTACTTAATTTCTCTGAACATCTACTTAACTATAAAATTAAGAGACTATATCTGTCCTTTTATCTCTTAGAACCAAATAAATCAGGTATTTGAAAACACTTTAAAAGCTACAGAGCAGTACATAAGATAACCTTATTCTCTATAAAGGTAATTGCTTACATTTCTCATTTTAAAATATAAATTTAAAACCCTAAAAAGAACATTAAAATATGCTTTGGATCCTATTTAGCAAAAAACACTAGAAGCTTTCCCACTAAAGACAGGAACAAGATCAGGATACTAATATCTCCATTACTATTTAACACTATGTTGGAGGTATTAGTCAATGTAAATAAAGAAGAGAAAATAATTGGAAGTATGTGAATTGGGAAGAAAAAGATAAAACTATCTTTATATACAGATAATATAATTATATATCTAGACAATCCAAAAGAATCAATTGAAAAGCTACTACAGAGATTAATAGAATTTAGTAAACTAGCAAGTTATAAAATCAACATACAAAAATTAATGTACAAACATAAACTAGTTAGAAGATAAAATGAGAAAGCAGCAGCTATTTTGATAAAAAATGAAAGAAAATAGCTAATCATAAATTTAAGAAGACATGTCCAAAATCTATATGAGGAATTATACTAGGCTGAATACAGACGTCCAGAGACCAGGTCCGAATGCCTGGAACCTGTCAATGTTACCTTCTAAGAGAAAAGGATTTTCGCAAACGTGATTAAATTAAGGATCTTGAGGAAGGGGATTATCGGGGATTATCTGAGTAGGGTCTAAATCCAGTCACAAATGTTTTTATAACAGAGAAAAAGAGAGAGATTTGATACACACACAGAAGAGGAGGAGATAATATGGAGGAGGCAGAGATTAGAGTGAAGTGTCCACAAGACCAGGAATGCTGGCAGCCACCAGAAGCTGGAAGAGGCAAAGAAAATATTGACTCCTTGAGCTTCCAGAGAGAGCACAGCTCTGCTCTACACCTGGATTTTGGCTCAGGGAAACTGATTTTAGACTTCTGGCTTCTAGAACTGTGAGAGAATAAATTTCTGTTGGTTTGAGATACAAAGTTTATGGTAATTCGTTATAGTAGTCACAGAAAACTGACACAGTAATATAATAAATTCTTCTGAAAGACATAATGGAAACTTCAACAAATGGAAAGATATACCATGTTCTCAGACAAGAAGATTCAACATCATAAAGATGCTTAGATGTCAAATTCTCTGTTCATTTATATCTTTAACATGCTCCTAATAAAATATCATTAATTGTTTTCTGGAGTTAGAAAAATGGATTATAAAGTTCATTTTAAGAGAAAATGAGTAAGAATAGCCAGAAAAACAGAGGATAGCCCTACTAGATATTAAAAAATATTATAAAGCCTCTATTATAAAAATACTATAGCATTGCACATACATATACGGATGCGTGGAACAGAACAGAAAAGACAGAAATAGACCCAATTGCGTATGGAAAAATAGCCCAAGGTGAGGAAAGGTTTCATTTTATAAACTATTCCAGCTAATAAATGAAGAAGCCACTTAGACTATGATCATTTCACAATGATTATCAACATGAATGATTATTTATATCACAAAAAGATACACAACTAGACATTACGTGCTTCCTGATGAAAGAACACAATACCACCTATGAAGCAGTCTTGCAAAAAACGTCTAACTTGAATCTAACAGGTTTCTCTAGATCTAACTAACAATATACAGAAAATACATGGGACAGCAAAGGAAGATATAAACGACACCATGGGGAAGTAATAGCAAAATCTAGACTGTGGGAAACTACAGGGCATATGCTCCAATTTCTTCAACATTACATTGCAAGGGGGAAAACAGAGATGAAGGAGGAACTATAGATTAAAAGAGAATTAACAAACATATCAACAAATTACATATATGAATCTTATTTGAACTCCACTTTAATCAAATAAACTGGAAAAGAGAAAGAGAATCAGGAAAGTTCGAACACCACCAGATATTTGATAATATTAAGGAATTACTATCTTTGTTAAATTGGTAACATTGTTATTGTTTAAGTACTTACATTTTAGTGCTTCATATTTGAAATATTTACTGATAAAATTATATAATGTCTGGAATTTGCCTCTAAATAATCCAAGCCTGAGAAGTTGGGAAAACAGACCAGGGAGGTGAGGGGGAAAATAATGTGGGTAGAGATATCGATGAAACAAGATTAGTTATGGCTTAATAATAGTTGGAGCTAGTTATAGATGTTTGGAGATATATTATACCATTCTTTCTACTTGTGTACATATTTAAATTTTTCCATAATAAAATGTTTTTTAAAATATGTTTTGGAAAAATTTCAATTCTGGGCAACTATTCATAAGCAAATCTAAAATCTATAATCAAGAGAGGCTTAGATGCTTTTAAAAAGACATTGCCATTAGATTATAGTCTGCTAAACATTAAATATTTAATCATTTAACTTGTCTCTTCACGAAGTAGTAAATAGGGTACCCAGGTTGCTATTAGGTGAATTATACTGTTAAAGGACAGGAAAAGGAGATACTGCTAGTTGATTCCTAAAAAAACAGCAGTACTCATTCTCTTTATACTGTTCCTTAGGCAACACTAAAGAACCCGTTCGTCGCTGCCTAACAACAGAGCACCCTACATTCTACCTTGCTTTTCCTCTCGTTTTCATTTACCCTTTGTTTCCACATTGTTATATTGTTAAATCTATTATCTCCCCACACACTTCCCACCTCCTGTTTTTGTCCCCACTAAAACACCTACATATTTCGTGTTGACCTCCTCAGTTTTGTTAAGCAGGACAGCTCTTGCAAATCAATTTCATCTTTATAAAAATGTTTGCAGGCAAGCTAGTAAAAGATCGTCAAGCCTCAAATATCCCTATAAACGGCAGTGGCCACAGCGAAAACCTGCTTCTCCGCATTCTTCAGGAGATGCTAGAAAGATGAACAAAATTCAAATTCTTACAAAGATCGGATTACTCTGCTAGAAATTGGGTTACTATACTTTGGATATTTGTAGTCTACACTGTTGTACTTTATCACTTCCCTTCTATTTTCACCAGGTAGTAATCCAACCAAACATAGCAATATCTTAGGATGTGGCTAACATAAGAATCTCTTCCACCTTGGGAAACCATAATGCCGCTTTCCAGTTCACCTCTGGTAAGCAGGATGGCCACCTGCTAAGCAGGCTTGAGGTTTAGCAGGAATCACCCATACGGAGGTTAGAGCCGAGTTTGAGGCTGTCTGCATTTCTCTTCTTAAAATAATACAGGGAGAATCAGTCACAAGATAGAAATAATATGAAAGTAAACAAAACGGTAAAACAACTGTAGGAACAAAAGTGGAATGAAATCTGAAGAGGAAATTGGAAAATAGTGATTGAGAAAACCATAACAGCTCTGACTGATTGAGTGATTACTATGTGCCAGGCACTATACTAAGGGCTTTGAATGTAAGGACTGTTTTTAAAAAGAGGAAAAGGAGGATACTTAGAAAGGGTAAGTAATTTGCTTAAGACTATATTCAACTTGTAAGTGGTAAGAATGAGATTTGAACATAGGCTACCTTACTTCAAAGCAGGTGCACATAACTACTACACAATGTATAAAAAGATGACACAAGGATGCTGCAAAACAGGAGGAGTATGATGATAAAATTGTCCTGGAGGAATATAACTCTATTTTAAAATACATATGAATATTAAAATACAATAAGTAAATAAATAAGTAAAATATACAAAATTTTGCTCTACCGTCAACTGGACCAAAATGCATCTCTTTCATATATTAAGATGTATTTGCCAATATTAAAAATAACTGATCCAAATTTAATACATTTTATTACTACAAAGTATGGGTAGGAGCTGACAGTCAATAACTTACAAAACAATAAATTCACTTCACACAGAGGTAAAAGGCAAGTTAATTAGTTTTGAGTTTATGCTGAGGAAAATAATAAAACGATTTAAAATGAGCAATGAAATATAAAACTTCAATCAACAAACAATACATTCAAAACACATATTTCCTTCTCATAGAACGGTCAATTAAAGAAGGAAGAAGAGGATAAAAGGAATAACATAAAAGCCACTTAGCACGAAAACTTGCTAAAATTCATTGTTCATAAAAGAAATGCAAGTTAAAAACAATTTTTATTTTGCCAGTCAAGTAGGCAACTTTTCTTTTAATAATAAAACCTAGGATTGTCATGCGTATATGTTACTTCCTTAGTAAAAGAAGTAAATTCCTTATACAGCCCTTATGGTCCCCAGATCCTTCACTAGTCTCTCTCGAGCATGCTGATCTTAGGATAATTTTAACTATACATATTTGTTTAATGTTTGTTAACTGTACATATTGTGAGCTCTTTGAGAGCTGCGACCACATCTCTTTTGTTCTCTATACACTCTGTTCTAACCAGTGCCTGGAGCCATAGCAGATAGTCAAAAAGTATTTGTTAAATGAATAAGCAAATAAATGAGCCAAGCGCTGGCAAGTGTGTAAATTAATAGTACCTCCAGTAACTTATCTTCAGGAACTAATCACAGGTTAAAAAGTTTCCAGGGGCCGGCCCCATGGCTGAGTGGCTAAGTTCGCGTGCTCTGCTTCGGTGGCCCAGGGTTTTCTAATCCTGGGCACAAACATGGCACTGCTCATCAAGCCATGCTGAGGCAGCATCCCACATGCCACAACTAGAAGGACCCACAACTAAAAATACACAACTATGTACCGGGGGGCTTTGGGAGAAAAAGGAAAAAAAAAAATTTCCGTAGAAGAATGTTTTAGAGGAAAACTAAACTTCACGTGACGTTTAAAATAAATCTGCTGATCTAAAGACTATTTTTGTTTGTTTTGTTTTATTTTGGGGTTCTTTTTGGCTAATAGTCCAATAATTATTAGGGACAAAATCTGGGCAATAAAAAATTCTTTTATTTTAAGCAAAATAGGCAGTTTTTTTAGAATAATAAAAGATACAGCTTTAACCATATTTTTCTCAATTTCTAAATTTGAAGTTTATCTAAAACATCATCACAAACATAGTAGTTAAACAGCTCCAATTTTCAGAAAGCCCCTGCACTTCTAACTGGCCCTTACTAAATGGCCTAATATAAGTTTAGATCACACAAATTTAACTAAATTTAAGTTCCATTAATTTTCTTTTATTGGATTTTATCAATCTCTAAAGTAATATTGCACTAACATAATTTTAAGTGAATTACAATCTTAAGCAATGTGAAAATAGCTTCCTGGTTTATCTAGCACATATCTTAAAGTATACAATTAAGTAGTTTTTAGTATGGTCACAGCTGTGCAATCATCACCACAAGCTATGTTTAAAACCATTTCATCACCCCCAAAAGAAACCCATTTCCCATAGCCCCTACCCCTCAGCCCTAGGCAAGCACTAGTCTACTTTCTGTCTCTATGGATTTGCCTATTCTAGACGTTTCACATAAATGAAATCATACAATGTGTTCTTTTGTGAGTGGCTTCTTTCACTTAGCATAATGTTTTCAAGGTTCATCCACGCTGTAACATGTATCAATATTTCATTCCTATTATGGTCAAATAATATTCCATTGTACGGATATACCACATTTTGTTTATGCATTCATCAGTTGATGGACATCTGGCTTGTTTCCACCTTTTAGTGATTATGAATAATGCCACTATGAACATTCATGTACAAGTTTTTGTGTGGATGTATGTTTTCATTTCTGTTCAGGATTTGCCTAGGAGTGGAATTGTTAGGTCATATGGTAATAGTATGCTTAACCCTTTGAGGAACTGCCAAAGCAGCTGCATTCCCACCAGCAGTATATGAGGGTCCAATTTCTCCATCATCCCAATACTTATTATTGTCTGTCCTTTTTTTTTGCTTTTTGCTGAGTAAGATTCACCTGAGCTAACATCAGTTGCCAATCTTCCTCTTTTTTGTATGTGAGCTGCCGCCACAGCATGGCCACTGATAGACAAGTGGTGTAGATCTGCACCTGGGAACCACACCCGGGTCCTTATAATTTTACAATATTGTGTAGGTTTTATAATAACCAGTTTTTAAGACATCAAGTATTTGGTTTGTAACACATTTCCAGTGAAATCCTTAATTATGGACCTATAAACTAAAACAATTTAAATTAATAATGTGTATTTATCTAAAGACTTTTAAAAGCAAAAACTTGTGGTTCAGCACCAAACAGCTTGTAAAATAAAAAAATGTTGCTAGTAAAGTAATGTATACTGGTTAATTGCCTATAAAATGAAATTTAAAGCAGAATTTTACACAAGGTCTCAAAATATTTAATTTATTTACATTCTCTCTTACTAAATTATTTAGGGTGAATTTTGAATCACTACTCGGATAAAATTCTACGTAAATAATTTAGATAGATGTCTAATAGTGAATAAAGACTTCTCTCTCCTTTCCAATAACTAGTACTTTATACACAAACTGGAAAATAATATAGACAAAAGCTAATTCCAATATATGTTGACCAAAATTAAGAATAAAAACAGGTCATTACGTAATTCCCATGTATGCTCTACCTAAGTATTGTAAAAAGTTTGCTTGTAAAACACTGTCTCTTCCATAAGCCCCAAATAACTTGTTTTAAAACAATATTATCTGGACTTCCACTGCCAAAAAGATAGAGAACATGTACTTTTTCCCTAGTCTTCCTACTAAGCAGTTAAAAACCCTGAACATTATATATAACACAAGTATGGGAAGACTCTAAAAGGTGGAGAGAAGAAGGAAGGCCAACTATGGGCTTCAGGGCCTGAGGAATGACACTGCAGTGAGTTCCCTGGATTTTCTTTTTGCCACATATACCCCAGACTGGGGGCTGGAGAAGCTGGCAACCCAGAAACACCAATGGACACAGACAAAAAAAGCTCCAAGGAAAGACTGCTCTCTTCATAGCCAAAGGACTAGGAAAGGGGTAGCCTAGCAAAACAGAAAAATTTTAGTCAATAACTGCTCTATTCCAGCCAACACCACAGAACACACTGCAGCACTACCCTTACCAGAAAAAGCTGAGTGCAGAACCAAGACTTCCACCCTCATAAGGCTTCAGTGAGGTGCCCAACCCCTCCGCCCTTATCCCACAGACGTGCTTGTCTTCCAGCAGAGAAGACTGAATGAGGAGTGGACTTTCATCTCCACCCTGTGGTAATAAGACAACATTACTCTTCCACCGCTGAAGCAGTGTCAGAGGCCTATTTAAATCTGTAATAGAAGATTTAAATAAGATCCAGACTTACAACATCATACCCTAAATGCCCAGGTTTTAATCAAAAGCCACTGGTCAAAACAAGAACTAGGAAAATCTCAATTTAAATAAGAAAAATACAGTCAACAGATGCTAACCCTGAGATGATATAGATGTTAGAATTATCTGAGAGAGATTTAAAAGTAGCCATCGTGAAAATGCTTCAACAAGCAACAATGGGTATGCTTGAAATAAATGAAAAATAGAAAGTCTCAGCAAAGAAATAGAATATCTAAAGAAGAACTGAATTGAAATTTTAGAACTGAAAAACACTAACTGAAATGAAAAAACTCACTGGTTGGTTCAACAGCAGAATGGAGGGGACAGAGAAAAGAATCAGTGAACTAGAAGACAGAACAATAGCAATCACCAACCTGAACAAGAGAAAGAAAATGGACTGGAAAAACAATGAACGGAGCTTCAAGGACTTGTGAGAATATAACACATAAACTCTAACATTCATGTCATCTGAGTCTTAGAAGGAAAAAAGAAAGAGGATGAGTCTGAAAAAGTATTCAAAGACATAACAATGGCTGAAAATTTCCTAAATTTGGTGAAAGACATAACTTAGAAGCTGAGTGAATCTCAAGAGAATAAACCCAAAGATACCAATGCCAAGATATATCGTGACCAAACTTCAGAAAACTGAAGACAAAGAAAAAAATCTTGAAAGAAACGAGAGAAACAACATCTTATCTATAGTGGAAAAACAATCTGAATTCTCATGAGAAACCATGAGGTCCGAAGGAAATGGCATAATATTTTTCAAGTGTGGGGGAAAAAAAGAGTGTCAACTCAGAATTCTCTATCAAGGGAAAATATCCTTCAGGAATGAAAGGATAATCAAGACCTCGCAGATGAAGAAAAATTAAGAGAAGTTGTTGCTAGTAGACCTACCCTAAAAGAACGGATAAATGAAATTCATTAAACAGAAAGGAAACGATAAAAGAAGGAATCCTGGAACACTGGGGAGGAAGAAAGAATAATGGAAAGAGCAAAAATAAGAGTAAATGAAACAGACCTTCCTTCTCCTCTTGAGGTTTCCAAATTATGTTTAACAGTTGAAGCAAAAATTATAATACTGTCTGATGTCGTTCTCAATGTATATAAAGGAAATATTTAAGATAATTATATTATGAATGGGAGAGGGTAAAAGGACATAAAGGGAGGCAAGCTTTCTACATTTCACTCAAACTGGTAAAATGTTGCTATCACTAGACTGTGGTAAGTTATGAATACATAATGTAATACCTAGGTTATACAAAGAGATTCACTCAAAAAGTCTGTGTCAAGATGTAATTCTAAAAAAACCCTCTCTGTCTCAATATAAGATGGGTGCGATCTGATCAGGTGCTTAAAATACAATTTATATTTTAAAAAACTAAGGCTTTGAAAACCAATAATATTGTTAATTTAAACATGCGGTTTGGTATAAGAATAAATACTTGGTAAGTTAAAGACAGTAGCAAGATGTTCCACATAAACCTGAGAGCCCAGTAAAGAGGGAAGGATAAATTTTAAGACTGTCACATAAAAACAAAAAGTTAAAGGTCGATGGAATATATCTGGTCTTTGTGCTTTAACAACTTATACGTTTTTACTTTCCCCTTGGCCTGTAAACTTATGGAAACTGGTGATTGCACATAAAATTTAACCAAGAATCATGGATGCTCATTTTTCAAAAGATTCTAATACAACTAGGATTTTTATTACCACAAGAGGGAAAAACAGAATGCCTGTAATCAATACAGAACTCATGTATATAAAGCTTAACATACACCCAAGTATTTAATCATTTATAGGTGGACCAGACTCTGGCTCAATGTCCTTAACTTTGGAGAACAAATTGTACTTTCCATCTATGTCATGAAGTAGGCTCAGAAAGAACAGGCTTCCCTTACTCTACAGAAGTTAAGTGATGCAAGCAAAAATTGATACCTGAAAGCTGCCATCATGTAAGAACTGCCAGCTAAAGCACCAACACCTTCAAATCAAAATGAACTTAAAAAATGAGCTGAAGTACTTTCAATTCAAATCAAAGTTGTGACAAGTGTGCTTCATTAGCGGGGTGTGCTCAAAGAATGGTCACAAAAGGAAACATTGTATCTTGTTATTCATCCAGCAGTTTCCCTATAATTTGTTAATTCAAATTTTAATTTTTGAAAACAGGTAAAACAAACAAGTAATTATGTTCATATTAATTAAATGTTCCAGTTAAAGAAATGTAACTTTAGGGTTAGGGGATGGGGGAAACAGGGAGAGAAGCTGGTAAAAGGGTACAAACTTTGTGTTTTTTTCCTAAAGATTTTCTTTTTTCTTTTTCTTCCCAAAGCCCCCTGGCACACAGTTCTATATTTTAGTTGCGGGTCCTTCTAGTTGTGGCATGTGGGATGCCATCTCAGCATGGCCTGACGAGCAGTGCCATGTCCTGGCCCAGGATTCGAACTGGCGAAACCCTGGGCCACAGAAGCAGAGCGCATGAACTTAACCACTTGGCCATGGGACCAGCCCAAAACTTTCAGTTTTAAGATGAATAAGGCCTGAGGATCTAATGCAATGGTGACTATAGTTGGTGATACACACAAAAAGGTAAATATGTGAGGTGATATGCATTAATTAACTCAATGGTGGGAATCTGTTCATAATGTATACATATATTAAATCATCACACTGTACATTTTATATATATTAGAATTTTATTTGTCAATAATATGTCAATAAAGTTGAAAAAAAAGAAATTTAACTTTATGGCTTTGCACTTCTTAGTATTTATGTTCTTGAGCAGTGATTCCCCACACTGAATATGAGCTTGCCCTATGTGATTGCCTTGGTCTATGGCACATTAGCAAGTCTGACACAGCATAGGCTTGATAAGAGCTTGCATACTGGGAGTTTGTACAGCTCTCGCTGGGAAGCAAGCTGCCACGGTATAGACACTTGAGCTAGACTACCGAAAAACGAGAAGTCATGTAGAGAAAGAACCTGGAAGATGAGAGTCCATGTTGGATGTTCTCACCCAAGTTGAGCTTCCAGTTAAATACGGCTGTATGAGTGACCCTTCAGCTCCACCATATGAAGGAGAAGAACTGCCCAGCTGAGGCTAGTCAACCCATAGAATCATGAGAAATAATAAATTTCGGGGGTGGCTTTTTATGGTGCAACAGATAACCAAAACAGCTTCATAAAATTCTATTTTCAAAAAGGAATACAAATTTAGTTTGGGTGAAGAGTTAAAAATCAAGAAGTTATCGTACGAGTAATGTTCAAATTTAACTGGAACAAAAATAACCTCATGACTTTGATATATATCTCTTCTAGTTCTGTTCAGTAAAATGATCCAAATAACAATATCACCCCAGCACATAAGTCTGATAGGTATCCCAGTTACTTTAGTCTCTAATACCATGTTCTACTATGTCTCCTTGTAAAAAGACAGTGGAGTCCATTCAGAGCAGGGAAGACACAAAGAGGTCTTGGGACAACCAGTTAATTCAGAAAACAAGAAGCCTTTAAAAACACGGGATCCTATAAAGAAGATATGGTGTGTATATATATATATATATATATATATACACAATGGAATACTACTCAGCCATAAAAAAGGATAAAATCATCCCATTCACAACAACATGGAGGGACCTTGAGGGTACTATTTAAGTGAAATAAGCCACATAGAGAAAGACGAACTCTGTATGACTCCCCTCATAGGTGGAAGTTAACCTATAGACAAAGAGAACTGATTGGTGGTTACCAGGGGAAAGGCGGGGTTGGGGGAGGGCACAAAGGGTGAAGTGGACCACCTACAACATGACTAACAATAATGTACAACTGAAATTTCACAAGGTTGTAAACTATCATAATCTTAATAAAAAGCTTAAAAAAAAAAAAAGGAAAAAAAACCCCAAACAAACATGAGATCCTATCAAAAGAATATAGAAGGCAGCTCAACAAAGAGAAAGATAGGACTTTCTTTCCCCCATAAAACATTAATGGACAGGCTAATAAAACTACTCCTCCTCCCCCAAAGGCCATCCTCTGGACATTCACATATTAGATGACATGCTCCTCATCCTCTGAAAGATTAATGAAGTGTGTCATGATATTCCATTCACAGGTTTGAGAGACCCTCCCAAGCGCCAATAGCCTTGGGCCTTGAAATAGTGTAAAGTGAGCTTGCGGCACCAGAACTTTACCTTTTGAATGTACTTGAAATAAAAGGAATCTGCTTTTCCTTTGAATTTATTTGCCAATAGATTTGAACAATTATTGCTGTTTGCTGCCTTACTACTTCCCTTGCCTTCTGTGGTCCATTAGGACAAAGGCCTTCCTAAGGACAAAGATGCCAAAGACTTAGATATTTAACCTTCTATTAACACCACTCTAGAGAAGCAAGTTAAGAGGTTTTGTTATTCTAGCTTAAAATAATCCTGTATCATTAACCCTGCTGTTGCTGATCTATCCAAAGAGATGACTAGGAAAAACAATTTATTCATGAAATATTTTTTTAAAAGCCCAAAAACTAATACCTCACATTCTTGCATTTGTAGCTTCAGGCCCATGAATATTTAGTGACTTAAAATTATAAAAGTCAAATTATATAATTTATTTTAATAGTATTTAAACATATAACTATTATGTTAATGTTACTTTAGAAATTATACATTTTTTTAAAAGCAAAAAGAAGTCTCATTAAGAAGAAAAGCAAGTCGTACAGTGCAAATACATTAAAGAGGCGTGATTTTAAAAGTTTGAAAATATTTAAAACTAAAACTATGGAAAAACCAGATATAAGGAAATTAAATGAATATACATAAATTTAAGTATATAGTAAAAAGGTGTTTATCCAGCACCATCAGGATGCATGTGTATGTAGAGGAGTATAGATTAAACTGGCACCAGCTAAACTTGGGTAGGGCCTATTTGAAAGGTAGAGGCAGTTACAAGAAGTGCTGAGGTTTTTAACAAATGTAATGACTTAATACAATACCCACGATGTTTATATAAGATAACCTCAAAACTGTCTTAGTATTCTAGAAAAAAATTGTCAAAGCTGCACTTTCCTTATGAAAACCTATGTGTCTTTTCTTCAGCATGAGAGAGCATTTTTTACATGACCCTCTCTCCAACAATTGTTGGAACAGCAGCCATATCAAATAAAGAATACATAACTGATTTAAATCAAACACAATAAGCCTGGTTTCTTTTGGTATACTTATTTCAAAATAAATAAGTAAATGAACAAAATTAAAATTACTTAAACAAAAAGAATGAAAGAGACAGAGAAATCAGCCATGTTAACATCGCTCTACATATCTCTTAATCCATTTCTGTGGAAAAGAGGTAAATTACATTTTCCAAGATATCTTCTATGACCCATGACCTGCATATATTTTCCTTATGTCTTATATCATCTATGTATCTTCAACACAAAATCATTCCTTTTTCTGACAGGTATCTTTTCATTTCGTACAAGCCTTAAGAAAGCTTAGGGAAGACGGTACAAAGAAAACGAGCAGGCTATGAAATTATGGAATTAGGCAGGAGACTGCACTGAGTTAACTGAGTATCCAGCAACTCTCTAGCAGTCTCAGAGTGTACTGTGTGACAGTATTACTGTCATGTCAACTGAAGCCTCCATGTTAGTCACTTGTGACCTACTGATCCACAACTACCAAAATGCAGGAACTGGTGTTGGTTAATAGTGACCATCAGACATGAAGAGAAGATATCATCTTCAGTACGTTCTGTTCCTTTGCAGCAAAGGAGAAAAATTTTACAAAGATTTTTGTTTAAAATAGCTAACAATCATAAGTGCTAATATTTAAAGGGCTAACTTTAGTTATCTAGGACACTTTATCCAGAACTTTTCCCACTACTATTCACGATTTAGGTTGTGTTGTATTTTCATTTTTAACCAAGACCTTTTAACAATTCTGAAATATAGCTCCACATAACTAGCGTGCACTCTAGTACTTTTTTCACACCTGTTAAATTTTATTTATTTATTTGGTTAAACCAAACCCCAACATTACTAAATGCTACAGTGAACTACAGTTAGACTAGATGGACAAGCCTCGCAGTCATATCTGGAGTATCAGATTATCAGACATTTAACTACTTAAATACTTCAAGGTGTCCACATGATGTTAATATAGCAGTCAGCCCCCCCAATTGGAACTTACTAGTTTTCATCTATTGGGGAGGCACAAGTGGTGAGTTCTAACTCTGCATAACTAAGGGTTCGACTCTGTGCACCAGAGGATGCTCTGGGGGAGCGTCAGGGGTCAGTGAGCGCCCTAGACAGCTGCCCACAATCCACACGCTCTCCCTGTCTTACCACAGGGGCAAAGTTTCTGTAAAGGGCCAGAGAGGAAATATTTTAGGCTTTGCAGGCCACACAGCCTCTGTGGCAGCTACTCAACTCTGCTGTTATAACGCGGGAAAACAACCCTGGACAATACATACAGGAAAGAGCAGGGCTGTGACCCTGCAAAACATTATTTACGATCAATGAAATTAGAATTTCAGACTTTCCCACCTATCACGAAAGATACTTCACATTCACATCTACAAAGGTAGAAACCACTTCTAGCCAGCCAGCCGTACAAAAGCAGGCCGCCGTGGCGCTGGCCGCAGTCTGCGGACCCCGCTCCATCACGCACGGTCCAGGCGGACGAGGTCAACCCCGAGGACCATCGGCCCCGGCCCGGGATGAGGAGGTCACGCCGCGAGCCCAGCGCGCCCAGCGCTGCGCATCCGGGTCCTGTCGGGGACCCAGTGCCCGGATAAGCGCCCAGCGGCGGGAAGCGCCGGGCGGAAGAGGTCGCAGGAGGCAGGAGAGGGACACGCCTCCGCTGCGGAGGCCAGCCCCTGGACAGCGGAGTCTGAGAGATTAGGACCAGGGAAAAGGAAGAGCTGGGTCTCGGGCGGGCCCCGGAAGCCAGGAGGTTCCCCCAGGAGAGCCCCGGCGTCGCCGCCTCCTCAGGCCGGTCACTCACTCGGATACGCCGGCACGGACGAAGGCCATAGCAACAGCCCAACTAGAAGGACTAAGGACTTCATAGGCATCGTCCGTAGCACTCCGCCATGCGACGGGAACGTCCTGGGGCCACCAGGCCAGGTACCTCAGGGCCGCAAGGGGAGGGCGTCAGCGACCGACCGTCCTACCTCAGGGCCTTGGGAGCCCTGCAACGGTTGTCCCCAGCGCGCAAGCGCAGCGCGGGGGCGGGGGCGGGGGGG